>NC_133619.1:73550991-73728491 GCF_048593235.1 Sminthopsis crassicaudata | reverse complement strand
GAAAGAGGGAAAATTGCCTACATATCCTGGCAGGAACTAAAATAACAATAACAATCCTCCTACTTAACAGGCTGAGTCATAAACACATTCTTCTGATTTGTCTACAGCTTGGAGCAGATTGTTTGGGTTGGAATTTTGTAGGCCAGAGGTGGTACCACCTGCTGTAAGGTCTTTGTGGCTCTTGTTAACATTATGGCAGCTGTTGGAGGCTTCTCTTTTCAGCAGTTGGCCAAATGAAAATGGGGAGGAAGATGAGGTCTTGTGAGATGGGTGAACAATATTAGGCGATGGGTATTAGGACTCACACCATAATTTTCCCAATTTTATCACATTTTAGCATGAGCCAATAATATAGTTAAGTTTAACTTTAGGTGACATTGAAATTATTTTGTCTGATTGGCTTAAAAGAGGTTTATCTCCATTGACTACTAAAGAACAAAACAACAACAAAGATTGGTGTGTTCATTAGGAACAAGGGTAGAGGAGAAGGAGGAATAGAGATAGGGTTACAAAAAGAAAAGAAATGTAAGAAGAGTAATTTTAAATAACTTTTAAGAAACTATGCCAAATGGGACTTGACCTAGGATTTATTGGTGGTCAACTAGAATCTGATTGTTTTGCTTTAAGGCATGGTCCTTAAGAAAGAAGTCTAAACTCACTCCCAGTTGATCAATGATGGACAGAAACAACTACACCCAGAGAAGGAACACTGGGAAGTGAATGTAAATTGTTAGCACTACTGTCTATCTACCCAGGTTACTTATACCTTCAGAATCCAATTCTTAACATCCAACAAGAAAATGGCATTTACACACATATATTGTATCTAGGTTATATGGTAACACATGTAAAATGTATGGGATTGCCTGTCATCGGGGGGAGGGAGTGGAGGGAGGGGGGATAATTTGGAAAAATGAATACAAGGGATAATATTATTTTAAAAATTACTCATGCATATATACTGTGAAAAAAAATTATAAAAAAAAAGAAGTCTAGCCAGTAAATCTCAAACTATCTTGGAAGGATTCAGAGGTGCAAGAGAGGGGAAAAATGCTTTTAAGAGCATCTGTAGGTAAGAATATGATATTCTATATAGATAGAGGAAGGAAAAGAGGGAAGAAGGGAAGGAGGGAGGAAAAGAAAGAAGCAAAAATGAAATAAGTAATAACATATATAGAGATATACATATCTCTATATGTATGTGTATGTATGCATATATTTTATATGGATATGAATATATATACATATATGTATACATATAGTTTGAAGTTTTATATGGGGAAAGAGTCACTTTCCCCATAACTACTATATACTGAGTTAGCTAGTAAAAGCATTATTGTCTCCATATTGCTGATGAGTCTGTTTGAGTCTCTGGTATCCTCCATTCTTAATCTAGAAACATACAGCAACATTAGGGCTATGAGTCAGATAAACAGTAAGGAAAAACTTCTAAGCTAAAGGTGTATCTTAATATTTAAGTCTTGGTAAATTAATTGAACCAACTTGGACTGGGCTAAAACAAAGAGGCATAAAAATGTCTTAAATCAAACTAGTTTGTTACAAGTTCATAATTCTTGGGGGATCTCTGAATGGTTATTAGTATGGCTGTGATGACAACAACAAGTCTTTCTTAAAGTATTTCATTGTGGCAGCATTTTTCTCCATTTGATGTCATCAGAGTGACTAGGAAATCAAAGAATCACAAATTCTAAAAGCTCAAAATTGGAAAGGATCCATGACTCAACCTGTATCTGCAATATCTGTCATTAAGTGTTCAAGCAGCCAATGATGGAAAGCCCTCAGGAAAGGGGACAGTATGGGAGCACAGAGATTTTGAGGTAGAGAAGAGGCAAATTTAGGGAGCTCATTTTAAAGGTCCTCAGTTATCCAAAGAACAAACATAGATAGTATAGAAGCTGCAGGAAGCAGGTCCTGTTTCTACATTAGCCAACAGGAAGAAATGACAAAGAAAGTCAGCATTGTCCTTCCATCCTCACCAGTGCTTTCAGATTCATCATTTGGCCATTTTGGAAAGAGTAGAGCAGGAAGTGTGCCTTCCTATGAGTTTTTCTCTCTCTCTCCTCCCACTCAACCACCCACGAAATGTTCTTGTTGCTGTCAGAATCTGCTGTGCAGGCAAGGAATTGTGGAGATTTATCTATATTTGCTTCAGTCGACCCTGTTGAAGCTTTCCAGGTTATACTGTTTTTGCAAGCTCCCCTTTTTCCACAATCTTGACCCACCCCAAATTGAACCACCATCAAATTGTAAATATAAATAGACATATAAACAAATTAAGCTAAAGGGAAAGATAATAACCAAACTAAAAGGTGATTAAGTTATATAATAATTTTGTGTGCTAATTGCAGAATAGTCCCATTTTCTTATTGAGGGGCAATAGTTAAATTTTATACACATCAGTCAATTGATAATAATTTTGGGAGAGGGCAATGGGGAGAGCAAAACTGTGATATAAGTTGTGCCCACTCAAGAATAAAACAGAAAAATCAGAAAACAGAAGTATTAAACAAAAAGCATTTTCCCACACATTCTATACATAAGCAAGTCTTCCAAATGAGTTTGGTTACATGGTAAACCCATAAATTGTTCTAAGACAGTCCTTAAGGTGTCTGTCCTATTTGGTTGCTCTTTAAGCATGTCTGTTTGTACGGAGGACAGTTGGATGCCAGGAGAGCACACAGTAGAAAACACATTGCATGAAGGCTGTCCTTAGCCAGTTACACATTTTCCAGATAAAGTAGTCTGCAAAATAAGATTGCCAGAGTTCCAGCCTCCCATTACTGCAGGATGCTTGTGGCTCCATAAAATGCTGCATTGCAGTAGGGAGCTCCCACTGGCTTTTCTTTAAAGGTTAAAAGTCCTTTTTCTCTCCCTCTTCCTTTGCCTGTGAGTGGGTGGTATTTTAATCAAGATTCCAAGGCATCAGACCATATAAAAGCGTTGTATCCCACAGGGGGAAAGAAAACATTGTTCTTTTTTTTTTTTAGAAGTATCTGAGAGGAAGGGGGCTAGCTACATTGTTATACTAGTAAATTGATATTACATAGTTAATATTTTAGCATGTATTGGGATGGGTTTGCTGGGTAACAAAAAGTATCTCTGGACAGTCACAAATGTGGTTAACCTTTCTCCAACTCTCCTTTTCATACCTTTGCTTCTGAGATGATTCAGTGACTTTTTTAAAGCTAAAACTCTTTAGGGTTAAAATATTTTTGTTTATTTATTTGAATGCCATGGATCTCGGTTGCCCACAGAAAATGACTTACTGCTGAGGCATCTGTGCTGTCTGTTAGGAAAAGTTTGCCTTCTCCAAAGTAAATACTTCAGTGAGGAGTTAGGTGCCAAGATGCAGTCATTTAAAACCCTTATGGACAAAGTCCATCAAAATATCCGATAATGATCAATCTTGAATAAAGAATGGGTAGCCAAAAGAACCTGAGAGATCTTTCTCCAAGACACACTGCTGTGATACAGAAAGCGCTTGGTCCTGGGGAGACTGTGTATAAGACTTTTTTGTTTTCTCAACTTGTGTGTTTCTGCCTTGCATATGTTTACAATCTGAGGGAACCTTGTTTAGGAATTAAGAATTCCAAGGAGAACTTCCTTTTTAAAAATAAGGAAATTAAAAAGAAGTCCTAGTTAGCAGAAAACAGTGTAAAGAAAAATCTGTTTGGACCACTAAAATAAGTTTTAGGAAATGCATAGTCTGTAAATTGTACATAAATTGTTAATTTATGTGTGTGAATGATGAAATTTTTAAAAAGAAATTATATTTGCAGAGGACATATTAAACTAGATATAGATTATCTGGGAGTAAGAGGGTTAAAAGAAGATAACTGGTTTCTATAAAGAAACTAAAACCATTATGAATACTAGCAAGTATCAATTTTGCTTTTTACTCTATAATTGTTTATAAAAGATGGTATTAAAATACTTAAACCAAAAGATACTTGTCTTTTAGTCTGTAACTTTTGGCAATTTATATACTAATCCGTCAGGAAAAAAAATTCTCCCCTCTTGACACGATTGGACTTATAAAAAATTTGGTAGATTTGATTATTCATTAGACACAAGAAATTTCCAAATTTTATTTCTCTCTCTCCCTCCCTCATTTCCTCCTCTTTTCTCTCTCTTTTGCTCCCCTTCATTTTCTTTTAATTAAGGTTGTTCTTGGCAGCTTCTGTTTTCAACAAAGCAGGAGCCTGTTTTCATTTTTTGATAATTCCTGAAAAGCATTTTACAGCTTCCTGAGGAATTTTGGTTTCCTTTACAAGTCAGGCAGATGGTTTATATTGCCTTAGGGAAAGTGTGGGTATCACAATTTTTAGTTTACCAGGAAGCTAGCAAGAAAATGCACGTCAGTCTGTCTGTCTGGAATGTCTGCCCCTCTATTTCATGTGGTTGAAAATGTCAAACATCATTCTAAATCCAGAATTGAGTATCTTTCCTTGCCTTTTCATTTCTCATTAGATACTGAAAAGAAAGTAATCACTTGTGTCTTAGCAAATGCTGGTTTAAACCCTCAATTATTTAATGTTTATTGGGAGTAAGGGTCATAGTATCTTGTATCAAGTACCTACTAAGCTCAAGGGCCTGAGCTCAAAAAACAAATATAATGAATGAATAAGGTAGATTGGCTGCCCAAGCAGCTAAAAAGCTATTTTGGCAAGCCCTTATGTTGCTCAGTTTCATGTTTCTATAATCTGTTCTTATCTTTATTTTATGATGTAAAATTGTTCATATGTCCTTGCAAGCCCCAAATGAAGCGTGGTTTCTTTCTTCATTGTGCCAGTGACCTAGACTTCTGGCTCACAGTCAGAGACAGAATGAGCTAACGAGGTGGAAGTTGGTACTGACAGCTATAACATGAGGGATGAGAAGATAGAAGCCCAGAAAGGAGGGGAGACAATGTGCCATTTGGGGGAACATGCTGAATTAATGTGAGACCATATCCCTGATTTTCCTTAGAATTTTTAATCCCTATAGCTCTGACTCTAGCTGGCAGCAAGAAACAATCTTACACAGTCATCATAGGATAACAGTTTACATGAGGTTGTCTCAGGGTGTCTCAAAGGCCTTTAATTCCACTTAAAAATGTATTCCTGGGGAGTAGAACGAAGAGAACATAGTACACAGCAATAACAGGATATCAGCTCAGATGGACTTGGCTCTTTTCAGCAATGAGGCAATTCAGGCCAATTCCAATAGACTTGTGATGGAGAGAGCTATTTACATCCAGAAGGAGACCTATGGGAGCTGAATGTGCATCACAATTATAGTGCTTTCACCCTTTTTGTTGCTGTTGTCTTGCTTTTTTCTCATTTTTTTTCTTTTTTTGATCTGATTTTTCTTGTGCAAAATATGGAAATATGTTTAGAAAAATTGTACATGTTTAATATTGGATTACTTGCTGTCTATGGAAGGGAGTGGAGGCAGGGAAGCAGACAAAGGAGCATAGGGTTTTGCAAGGATGAATGTTGAAAATTATCTTTGCGTGTATTTTGAAATTATTACATTTTTATAAAAAAATTATTCCTTTTGACTTTCTGTTTGGATTATATGCTTTTAATACATGAAGTCCTGGGAAAAAAATATTATTGTTCTCTATACTTGCTGGATTCTTTGCTACTAGAACTAGCTGTGTGACCCTAAACAGGCCATTTCCTCTATATTGGGCTTTGTTTAATTGATGGACTTTTAATCTAATATTTTATGATTCTATGAAGTGATTTATATTAAATTGTTAGTGAAGTAGCAGATCTCAAGAGAAAATGTCAAGAAAAGAAAAGACAGAGGGTTGAAGGATAGGAATGAGGTGCGAGAAAGGGATGTGAGAAACTAGAGATTTAAACATAATATTGACAGACCTGGATTCTAGTTTAAACTTTATCCAATTGATTATGTGAAATGTCGAGTGGTCATTCATATGAACTTATTATTTATTTATGTTTTCTCTCCTCTTGTCTTTTGATCACACTGTTACCCTCACTTTGCACACTTACCTCTTGCTTATCCAAATCATATCCACTCAAGCGATTCCTTTTCTAACACCTTTTGTGTCCCTCTAGACCAAAGTAAATTGATAGTTCTCACTCTGAACACATTTACTCTCCATCCTTATTTATTAATGAATCATGTACTGCTCTATAACATTTCTGGTGTTGATATTGTTGCTGAACTTCTAGTTGGCTCTTTAACAACCTTTCCTGCCTCCAGACTAGAATAAGAGAACCTCTTATTCTCATCAGCTATTAAGTCTCTTGGGGTCCTAATTCTTTGTAGAGCACTTACAAAGATAAATCTTACAAAACAAAGACATAGTTTTGCTGGAAGATCAGAGGTTTTCTTTTGAATTTAGTGCATTTAATTTTTTTTTTGCATTTGTTTTGAATTATTCAGTTTAAAATTCTCTTCCTTCCTAAAACCCCTCCCTCAGTCATTGAAAAGGCAAACAATACAATACCCACAAATTTGTGAATTTAGAAATGATTAAGCATGTTGACTATAACAGGAAATATTAACTCTAATGAAAATATACATCTGTCAAAAATTACTTTCATATGTTGAAATAGACAACTCTTTATTTACATATATATATACATATATATAATGTATTTTTTAATTGAGGCATATAACTATTCCTAGAAAGAGGATGAGATTGGTTTAGAATTGATATCTCTCCTGGGCGTAGGGCAGCTGGCCTGAAAATCAGACCACACATCTGTTTCCCTACTTATGAAGAGAGAGAATGAGTCCACAAAGTTAAGTTTCTGCCCTTTGGCTCAACCCTGGCTTAAAACAGAACTAGGGCAGATTAAGGTTGGAGTGTGCTACTCTTTATTAACTTCCAAGAAAGAAAAAACCCCAGAACACAGTCCAGAGACGATTCTACCATCACCAGAGAAAAAAGACACAAGAAGGACTAGGGCCAAAAAGCTACTATCTTGTTGCCTCTTCTCAGAAAAAAAAAAAAAAAAAGTCAAGAGAAAGCATTTCAGAAGCTATGGCTGAGGCCTTACCTACAATGTCTTGTTAAACAAAATTATGTGCTTCTTTGGGCTTTCTTTCTAGACCTGAGGCTGAATTCCAGCACTTGCCCTAAACATCTCAGCATGAGGACAGATTTCCTGTGGGATATTTTTTGCATTCAAAATTAAGTGAATAAATTTATTTCTATTCACAAATTGTGAGGCAGTTGCAACCCCAGACCCAAAACCTAAGCCTACTATTTTCTGACTTTATTATCTTGGTGTAATTGGAAGGCTTGACTCAGTCTGGCCCCTTATTAGTTAAGATTTGATTGGAAGGTCATTCAAAAATTAATATGAGGAAGATTACTTAGCTATAGCACAGAACTGATATTTAATTAAACAAGGATCCTTAACTTGGATGGACAAGGTCCCACTCACCTCCTCTTGGAAGTATGTCTTGGGAGCAGAATGTGGTGACTCAGAAGTGTTTAGTCTGACTTTTCATGAGTGGACCATTTTAGGGCCTTAAGTTACATGGAGCCATCAGAGGCCAACAAAAAATTTCATTAAGGAAACTCAGCCTTAGACTTCTAGGTTCAGGTCCCAAAGAGAGCTTTGTTGCTTTTCAGGACAAATACCTAATTTGCGTGACACCAGAGGTTAATAAAAATATTGTTCCAGCTATGTTGAGACTATTCATTTTTTCCCTCCTGAGCATCCACACATCTCTAATGAAGGTGCTGGACTAGATAATATCTAAGGTTCCTTCTCAATCCAAGTCTGTCTTCTTATGATCTTCTGATGATATTTTTTAGTGTATATGGCTTATGACCCTTCTGTAGAAAAGAACTATTTGTAGATTAGGTCTCCTTAAGTTCTGAAAATAGATTATTTAAGTTTTAGCATATTAAAACCAAAGTTTCAAAATGTAATTTGAATTTCAATTCCAATAATTCCAAATTCCAAAAATTATATATTTTATTTTTGCCTGAACAAGTGATTTTATCGGTATAGGAAATCCCAATGTAGGAATTTGCACAAGTTCTGGAAGTATCTGTCTTAGAGAGTTGTCTGGGGTAGTGAGAGTTTAAGAGACTTAATCAATTTATGTCAAGATTGAACCTGAACACAGGACTTAACAAAATTAATAACTGATTGTAAATAACTTAAAATATAATTTCAATTATTTTTTTTCTACTGAATATCTTTTAAACAATATCTTTTCAAAAAGACAAATCTCATTTTTAATCATGGGATGTGGGGGGTTTAATTAATTTATTTTTAGTCCTTGAATCAAGTTTTTATCTGCTCTTTTTTCCTGTCCTCATTGCCAATGATAACCCATGTACAAAGACACCCATTTTTGAAGCAATCAACAAATATAAATCCTGATATATGCCAACTGTACACTGTGGATGTGGGTTTGGGGGGGAAATTAAGATTGCCTAGTGTCAAGCAATCAATCAAAAACATTTGTTAAACTCTTACCATGTACTGCCAAAGTATTCATTTGATTCACCAGGTTCAGATTGATTGTTAAAAATTTTTTAAAAAAAGGAAAATAAACCACATTTTGGATGGTAATATGAAAGTACAGTCAGATATAAATTTGTCCATAGTCCCATCATGAATAAGGCAGAAATTCAGAGAATAAAAACATATGCCCATATACACATAATTTTGTTCTGTCCTATTTTTTAGTTAAAATTTTATTATTTTGTGGAATGCTAAATAAGTCAAACCATTTTCCTTTTGTAGAATTAGTTGGGTTTGTGTACTTCAATTTTTTTGAGCCTTTGTTTTGCTTTCACCAAATATATAATAATTATATATGTTTCATGCCTGGAGCATTCCACAAACTTTGTGTCACATCGAAAGGTCTATCAGAAAAAAAAAATAAAATAAAATAACATCATAAAAATAGACCTAATTTCCAGAACTCATTCAGAAATGCACAAAGGCATTTCTGTTCAAAGAAATAAGATGAGAGGTACATGATTACTGCCCCAGTTGGATCAGGTCTAAATTGTGAGGGAATTCTAACTGATAAGAATTCTACACACTCTCTTTTCCATCCAACTCATTTGGCATGGTGAACAAGTTTCATTTCAACTCGGTAATAGCCTTCTGAGTCACAATTCTGAACAACAATATGACAAGCCAAATGTCAGCAAAGATCACTTTCCCTAACTGGAAGCAAGAAAAATCTTCTGCTTTATGCATCAGGAAGTGGGGGGTGGGGGGGAGTAGGTAAAATTCTGTCTTTCCCCACAGGAAAAAAAAAAAAAAAAAACAAACAAACAAAAAATAGCTACTATTAGTAATTAAAATTGGAATCTAATTTTTTGTTCAAAGTTTTGGAATCTCCAACTAACTAGTAGAAAATGTGCAAAAACTATCTGGGAGCAATATTTCAGTGCTACTTTACTAGCCTAGGTGATATGTAATTAACATAGGTCTATAGGTCTAAACCTAAAGTAGATACTAGGCTTAAAGCTACTCTGCATTTGTTTGTTGAATGAATAGATAAAAATGATAATAATATAGCTAGCAATTACATAGTATTTATTATGGGATAGGCACTGTGATAAACATTTTACAAATATTTTCTCATTAATGCCAAATATAGTTCAAATACTCAAAGGACTTGTTCAATGAGTTCAAATGGAGCTCAAAACTCCTGAGCTGAAGAGATTCATGAGTCTCAGACTTCCATTTAGCATGGTTCATAGTACCATTGCCAAAAATAGTACCATAGTTACTGTGCTCTTCTCAGAACCCTTAGTGCTAGAAAACATGCTTTAGGGATAGTGTTATGGGAGAGTGTCTTCAAGATGAGGGCAGCCAAGATAATGAAGGATTCCATGTGAGGATTGATTGAAAACACTTGAGATGTTTATCCTGGTTAAGAGAGAATACAAGAAGATGTGATAAACATATTTAAGTATTAGTTTTTATAGTGCTCAAGTGAAAGAGGAATTGGATTTATTCCTCTTGACCCCAGAATTAGGATCATTGGACATGTTACAAAGAGATAAATTTAAGTTAGACATCAAGAAAAAAACTTCCTAAAAATGTACTTGTCTTCTACTACTGTGATCTGAACACATTTTTCTTAAAAACTGCTATTGTCTTCTCTTCCATCTTTTAAGCACAGATATTTTTAACAGCATTATAGAAATTATTTTTTAAAATTTTCATTTGTATCAGTGAGACTCTAGTCTTGATTAATTTTAATTATAATGCTGATAAAAATAATCCAAAATATTCAGCCAAAATATGTATGGAGTGAGTAATAAGTTTCAAATTATGTGTTTCTCTTAATTAATGCTAACCTGATATGGAAGGCCTATGTGCATTACAGTATTCAAAGCTTGCTCTAACATCTAAGATAACAGCATTAAAATATTCTAAGGCTGTAATGATTGGTGCAATAAAATCCCACAGAATATATGAAAACATTGTTCCTTGTCACAACATTGTCATTTTAAATACTATGGAGCTCACTTTTTGAAGCAATTGAGATCTATGACATCTTTTAAAGAAATGTCATGAAAATCCTTCTCACCATTAAACTTTTCAAATGAATTTCTCATTACTAAATCATTTCAATGTTTCACCTGACTCCAGTCTTTGGCTTTCCTGCATGCACAGAGTACCTCTAACACTTTCTGATATCTGTGCATAACATGCATAAGGTAAGTCCTCTCACTGTCCAGATAAGTTAATGAAGGTTTTCTGCCTTTTGTCTAGTACAGAGGTTCTTAGCCTTTTGTGTGTTATGGACTCTTTCTCTGAAGGATGTTTTAAAACATATATAATAAAATATGTAGGATTATAAAAAAATACAATTTGTTGTATTACTGTTATCAGATTGAAAAAAAGTTCAAGAATCCTAAACTTAAGAACTCATATTTTAGATAAAGGATTCTTAAATTAGACCTTATGATACCACTTTAAGGATTAATATTGCCCAGATCCCATGTCTCCTACTTATTCATTTAGTAATGGAAACAATTCAGGAGCTACTAGTCTGAAATCACAATTCAATAACCCTTTCTTCATTTAACAAACCACAACAATAATAATAAGTAGCAGTTATATGGCACTTTAAGTTTTGAAAAGTGCTTAATAAATATCTCAAATAAGGAAAGTTTTCTCATCTTTTCTCTGGATTAACCTTGATATGACAAGTATATTCAGTTTTTGTTATTGCTCTTTAAAATTGCTTTAGTATTAATTAGTCATATGTGATGGGGGCGATAGCCCCTTTAAGATTCCTTGTCTAATCTCCAACTTCCTTTGGGAGTGACCTTTGATTTTCAAGATCTGGTCAAAACCATCCTTTTGTATTCCTAGGGGAAAGATCCGTATCTGAGTCAGTTTTGGGCTGTACCCAGCCCCAACAGAATCTGAGCTGGCTTGGGTTTTCAGCCTTCAAGATCTGCTCAGATAGCCCAACCCCCACCTGGTAGGTTCTGGGTAAGGAGGAATCAACCTGGAACTCCACCCATATACCCCTTCTAGCAGATAAAAGAGCCAAGCAGGAATCTTCCCTTGTGGGAGAGTTGAAAGATGCCAGCATTACACTCTCTGTCCTGCAGCTTGGGGTGTATTTCCTTCTCTATCTAATGTCTTTCACTAACCAGACTTTAACCCTATAATAAACCTCTTTTTATCAATCTAGGTTTTCCGGCCTGTAAATTCATCTACAGGGGACTCTCGCCACCACTTTGTATCCTTGTGCCGAATCCTAAGGGGTTTCAGGGGAGCTCCGTTTGACTCCCTGTACCCCAATTCTGCCACTAGACCTCAATTAATCCTAAATTTAATGAGGTATAAAACCTCATCATTAGGTGTTTACCTTATCAATATGTACTTTTTTCCTGGCTTTATTTACTTTGCTCTGCCTTCATTTATGGAACTCTTCCCTTGATACTTTGAATTCTTTATATTCATCATTTTATATAGCAGAGTAACAATATATTATATTCCACAACTTGTTTAGTCATTCCTCAATGAATGGGCATCTACTTTCCTTCCAATTTATTACTGCCTCCAAAACTAGTTAGGAATGTTTTTTCTATAAATGGAATACTCTTATCTTTAATTTTCTTGGGATTTCTGGAGTATGGACATTTTAATCAATTTATTTTGATAGTTTCAACTTTCAATTATTCTTTTGAAAAGAATGTTGGGAGCATAAAACATTCACAACTCAAATATTTTACTTTCTTTTGGCATCAGTAAAAATAAAAAGTTTGCATTTTTATTTATTTCATCATAATTTTTATTTAAAATAGACAGTCAAGACTGTTGTCAGTCCTTTAGTAAAAGTAATTGTTTGAGAGCCAACAATGTGCTTAACATGTGTATGATTTTGAACTTCTAAGAACTAAGAATCCCCAGAGCCAAGTATAATTTGACTAATTGCAAAATAAAAGTTACCTTTGACTTCATTCAGGAAAGCATATGAAAATTAATAAGATAAGATATTACTGAAGATTCTTACAGTAGAAATATTGCACACTTGTATGAAACCATAAGCCATGGCTTTTCTTGCTATTCCTCATTGGCTGTGAAGCCACAGGACATTGTGTCTCCAGTCTCTGTGCTCTGCTCAGAACCCTTAGTACTGGAAAATATACGTTAGGGACAATGTTATGAGAGAGTAGAAATGGTCCATTAACTTCCATTGCTGAGAAGAACATTTTCTGGAAACATTCATTTTCTATACCAAATTTATTATAAATATGAAGTCATAGATGTTTGGCAACTAGCTTCTTTGGATTTTATAATATTTTATCATTCTAGGTTTTCTTTTTCAGATATATTGTACACCATGAAACACTATCTGTGGGCTTAGATATTTCTCATTTCTGGAGTTTAATAATAAGACAAATGCCTTTTTCTAATGCCATTTTCAGACAAATCATTTAATTAGCAATTTATTAAATACAACAATTAGGTAATTCCACTGCTCCTTTGGGGGCTTTAATCATCCCATAAAAACATTCAAGAAACCCTTCTCTCCTTGTACCATCTAAGGATTTCTTTTCTCCCTTCTGTCCCAGGGAGTTGGAGGGGGTAGATGAATTAAGAAGAGGAGAAAATGGTACAGAGCTTGAGATTTGTTAAGTGCCTTTCTGGCATAAGTACTCAATACTTGCATCTTAGGAGGTACTTCTGAGCATCTAAGTATCCTAAATGAAGCAGAAAATGTTTGTAGAGAAAGAACCACCTTACTTTAATTCCAATCTATAACCCATCTTTTATACTCATGAGAATAACATTTAGAGACCAAGTAGGTGTTCCACCTATCATTTATGCTGCATTGTACTTGTGATGATGGTGATTTCCCAAGGCTATGGTGTGACTAATCTTGCTTTACTACAGGGAGAATCTGTCTTTCCTTTTGCTGCTCTGTGGCTTACTGCATGGATCACTAGAAGCTTCTTCCTCTTCATAATAAGCATAAAATAACTGTTTATTTGTTTGTTTCAAAATTGCCAGGTGATTTAGCTGAATTATTACATCAGCCTTTTTTTCCCTTTTGTTTTTAGCAACCATTCTCAAACCTTTTGGTCTTGAGACTCCTGCCTTTTTATATTCTTCAAAATTATTGAGAAACTCCCTCTCACAAAGCAATTTTCTGTGGATAATATTGATAAATATTGTCAGTTATCAATTGACCAATCAATCAATTATATTTATCAATAATACTGCTCTAGAAACCTTGCTAATTCTTCCTAGATTTTTCTATATATTTTCTATTTATATTTTTTCTTTTCTTCTATTATTTTCCATTGTTATTTATGGTTGTATGTATTCTTGCCTGAATACATCTATCACATTCCTTCCAAAAAATTATAAAGGGGGAAATAAAAGTACTGAGGATTTTGAGATGGCAAACAACTCAAAAGTGATCAGAATGTGATAGGGAGACCAAATAGTCTTTTAAGTTTTTGAAGGCTTATGTTTCTAAGAACAAAGCCTGAGGTGGAATTAATGATTTGGGCTTAAAATCAATATTTTCTATTTCACATATAGCATATTCTATATCATAGTGATTTATACTGCTGTTTTATAATATATTTTACTTTGAACCAGAACTTGAGTTAGGACAGTAGACCACTGCAATATTGAGAGCCATTTGAGATCTCAGTAAGAATTTTTTAAGTCTTGTCTGTCATATAGGACTAGGCTAATGATATCCACAAAACTAAGAATAGATGCAAGGACATCATGGGAGAATGGGAAGAGCAGTTAATTGATAATCATAAGAGCCAAGTTTGTGTCACAACTCTGTTTAGTTACTATTTGTGTGACGTGTACAAATGACTTAATTTCTCTGGGTCTCATCTGCAATGTAAAGGTGGAGGAGGATTGAACCAGAGGGTCACTGAAGTCCCCTCCATATCTAATTCCTATTACCCTTTTGAATTCCAATGTACTTTTCTCAATGTGAGAGTTTTTAAATCATATTACAGAATTCCCCTCTTCTTGGGTTGTTTTGAACATTATTGTGATACTTCAGTGGTGTATATTTTGCCTTTGTGAGCATTGTTCATACCTTAAGCTCAGGGATGTGGAAGGGAAGGATATGCCAGATTGTACTAACCATCTACAGGTAAATAAAAAAAGACTAAGTAGGTAATCTCTGTGATGCAATGGACCCATCATCTTTACTTAGGCAATGAGAATTAAGATTCATCAAGAAACCCAAAAGGCAAAAAAGAAACCCAAAATGCCAGTTCGGATCACTTTTGGGTTGTTTGCCATAAGCATTTCATTTCCTTTATAAAAATTTTTGGAAGGAATGTGACAGCTGTACTTCATTTCCTTATAGCTTCCAGTCCTTAGGATACAATGTCAAGGGAATTACTTTTTAAATGAAATTCTAAAGTGGAGAAACAAGCTTATCTATTTCTTATTCACTGACAATAGAAAAGATGGGATTCTCTCTCTTCAGATTATACTACCATAAGAGTCTGACTCTCTTAATAGATTATACCTTTCTAGGTGAGAACTCATCTGTTTTTAATATACCTTGCCAAAGAAAGTGTCAGTCCTTAAAGTGAGTCTACAGAAGCATGTTGTTTGATTACTTTGGGTATAGTAAGTCATTGGAGATCCTTGTCTTACTTTTGAAAGTCATCATGTACAGTAAAATGATTTTGAGTAAAAAAGATTTCGGTCTAATCTCAGGTCACATTTATTTACTTGCTTTACGAATTTAGGCAAAATATTTATAACTTCTCTAGGTTTTAGTTTCTTCATATGCAAAATGTGTGAGTTCCATAAATAATATGTAAAGGCTCTTCCAACACGTTAACCCTTTGATCATAGTTACAGCAACAAACAGGAAATTAGAAAAATACAATGAAGACTGAGGTTTTTAAAAACGCTAAATATATTTTATACTAGTAAAATCATATGTATGCCATTAGAAATCATACATAGAAATCTATGCATTTAAAAAGTTCTCAAAAATTAAGCAAGTTTTGATGTACATTCAGTATGGAAAATATTGCATATATACTTATCAGTCTACCTTGAATACATGCATATGTGTAGATAACATTGTCATCAGAAATATCATGTGAATGATCCTACAATGTTATGTAAGTATCTCAAAAGAAACATAACTAAAAATAAAATGTTAGAAATAACTGTACACAGTGGGTTTGGGAAAATTAATTGAAAGATTATAGATTTAGATTTAAAATTTGAAGGGACTTTAATTCTTCTCATTTTACAGATAAAACTGAGACTCAAATGGGTGAATTGAGTTTGCCAGTGGAAATGACAAGTCAGAATTTCTACTTATGTCCTCTTATTATAATTCTAGAATGAAACTATAGAATTATAGTTCTATATTAATCATATAGAATTTAACTGATTCAATCATTCTTGAATTTACTTTATAACTTAATTGGTTAAATTACTTTATGTCTGTCTGGAACACTAATTATTTTTCAATTATGGAAATATAGTGCTTTTATTTTAGAGTATTTTGTACACGATTCAAGAGCAACATTATGCCTATATAATAAATGTATATATCTGTTTGAGAGAGAGAGAGAGAGAGAGAGAGAGAGAGAGAGAGAGAGAGAGAGAGAGAGAGAGAGAGACTCTGATAAGTATAGACCTCAAATTATAAAGCTAAAGCCTTTGATAGTATGAAAGGAATGAGTGGTAATTGCACAGACTTTTATTTTCACAAATTAAAGTATTGCTTTGGTGATATTGAGGGGTATGCTTTTCTAACAATCACAAAACAGACAAATCAATTGCATACACTTTTTGTATGCCAAAGATTAAATCCTAGAAGTATATTAAAATGGTCTTTTGGCTTTAGATGGAAAATGCCAATTGCCTCTGGAGAGAGACCTATGGAAACTGAATTGGTCAGTGCATACTATTTTGACCTCTTTTTTTTCTATTTTTTTTTCTTGTGGGTTTTCCCCTTTTGTTCTGATTTTTCTCTCCCAACATAACTCATATGAAAATCTGGGGGGAAAATGTTAATTTATAACCTAAACTTTTTAATGTTCTTTCATCATGTTTTCCTTCAAAGCAGTATATGGGGAACCATATAGGTTTTTGTGGGTGGTAACCTTTTTGATGAGATCTTTGAGATTCTTGGTCTTAGAGTAAAGCACTTTGGCAATATTGAGCAGCATATTTGTTACTCTGTTGATCTTTCTGGGACCTGACTCAAATAAGCATTCTGAAACAGCTTAGCTCCATGTGACTAGCTTGAATGTGTATGAAATATTCACTTTTGCTTCAATATTTAGAGATCCATTACTTCATTGTTTGGATATATGTTAGAATTACAAAGTGAGAACTCAGGTTAAAGGTGCAAACTTCTTTTAAACATGTAAACTCTACCTCAGAAGTTCAAAGGTGTAAACTCCCTCCAAAGGCCTGAACCAAAGGTGTGAATTCTGAGCCAGAGAATTGTTTAGACAACCTGAGTTCTCACCTTGTAATCCTAACAAGTATATGCAATCCAATGACAAATAAAATTTCTCCAACTTGATAAACTATCTTGAAGAATTTTTGTGGACAAAAAATTCATCAATTTATGGCCAAGTTAATAATAAACTTCTCTAGACTTAATCAGACTGATCCTCAAACAACAGTTTTTGATAGTGACAATTAAGAAGAAATAAAAAAGGGAATTCAATTCTGAGAAAATGGACTTTAAGATATATAAATGTCTAGATAGTACCTTGATTCTCTAATGTTTGTGAGTTCAAAACTGCCAACAAATAAACACATTCCATGTCCTACTCAATTAACAGACCAAAACCCATAGTAAGCAAATTATTTTTACCAATTTATAAGCTATGGATCATTTCTTATTATGACATCACAAACACTTCTGCACTGAGTTTCTCTAAAATTTTAGAAAAGCATTTGATAAAGTTTTTTTTTTAATTTAAATTAAATGATAGTACAATTATTATTCCTTCAAATGCTTCAAATGTTGGCATTTCTTAATGTACTATCCCCAAATTAACTAATGTGTAATTTTCTTTGCAATAATATTTTTAATTAAAATAATGAATGGATGTTTGTAGTTTTAATTATTGTTAAACTTTGAATTGTTTGAATAGCAATACTCAAAGAATAGTCATTAATGTTTCAGTGTCTTTTCTTAAAGAGTTCTCAAATGGACTGCCCCATGATCATTGTTTAGCTCTTTCCTGTTTCCTATTTATATCTGTGTCTTGAACAAAGGCATGGCTGCTGCACTTAAAAAACTTGAAGATGACCCAAAATTCAGAGAGGTAGCATACTAAATGACACAGTGATGAACCCAAAGATATTGGCAAGTTGCAACATTAGGCTGAACCTAATAAAATTATCTAATGAAATAAAGTAGTGATAAATATAAAATACTTTATTATGGTTAAAAATTAATTTCATAAATATGAGATGGGGAAGTATGACTAGATTGTGACTTATCTGAAAAATAAATCAGAATTTTAATAAGCTAATAATTTGGTATGTGGCTATATAGCAATTTCATGAGTATGAGAAATTGTAGCTATATAACAATTCATCTAAAAAAATGATTTGGATTCAATAAGTTGCCATAAAAGCTTAATATGAATCAATTGTTTAATATGCCAATCAAGAATTCTTGGATTACTAAGAGAGATAGCATAGTGCCCAAGAAGTAAAGAGTGATATTTTCCATTGTTACCTATCCAGAAAGACCAGATCTAGTGTACTGTGCTTAATTTTAAGGCACCAAATTTTAGGTATAATAGAGTTATTTTGCTTGGAAAAGAGAAAAATTTAGGGGTAATATTTAACCCTCTCTATTTAACTGTGAATATTTTTAAAGATTGTCATATAGAATTAAAATTAGATTAATTTTTTTTTTCCTGGATCCAGAAGGAAGAACCAGGGAACTCTGTGTAGAAGTTTCAAAGGCATAAATTTAGGCTCAGTGCAATACCCCTAACATAGCTGTTCCAATGCGCAATGAACTGCTTCCAAGAGTTGATATAATGGGTTTCTCTGTCTCTTCTATCTCATCAATCAAAAGCAGTATGACCACATGTCTGGTATGTTGCAGAGAGAAGTGTTATTCAGATATAGAATGAACTTATTGGTCTTGAAGTCTCTTTACTGAAATTTTGTGAGATTCTTTGATTTGTAAATACATAGTTTAGAAGTATTAAGATCATGTGCTTCAATAAATATTTAAATATCAGATTGTAAAGGGAGAAATTTTTGTCATCTCCATCTCCTATAAATATCTATGAATATCAATGAATTAAGATGTTTCTTATAACATAGATTCTGATTTGGTTTCTTTATTTGTTAAAAGCTTTCAATCATTCTGCATTATCTGCCAAAGTTTCAGCTCCTTAAACCTGACTGTAGTGGTTTTTGCAACTGGTACAACTTTATCTATTGCATTGTATTTCATATTATTGATCACTACATGCTTTAGATGCCACCTAGACTCTACTATGCATCTTGTATTCCTGGAACTCCTTTATTTTACACCTTGGACAGCTAAAAACCTTGACCATCCATTAAATTGCTGTTTATATATCAATATCTCCATGATACTTACTTTATATTCCTTTTGGAAATAATATTTTTCTTTATATTTTTGAAAGTTTAATATTTTTAGAATCTGATAGAATGTGAATTGAATTGAAAGGACTCCTGACTGAGGCACTACTGCCACCTGGTGATACTACTATCACATTGCAAGTTCAGGACTTTTCAAAAAGGAATAAATCTTTTCATGACCTTTGAATCTGCCAATTTAAACTTAGTATACAAACACCATTCAATTCAACAATCATGTATTAGGCATCTACCATGTTCATGGATCTTTATCAAGAAATTAAGTACAATAATAAAATAAAACATAGTACCTGTCCTCAAGATGCTTATAATCTAATAGGAGGGATGTGGATGTCAATGTATATATGTGTTTGAATAGCTATCTATAATGTCACAAGAATGAGATAAGTACAAAAGAGACTTGTATGAGAAACTTGAGGACAAATAGATCATTTACAACTAAAATCAATGAAGGTTTTATGGTGGTTACAGGCACTTGTAATGTGGGTTTTGAAGAAAAGGAAGTATTTTTTCAGGCATATAGAAAGAAAGGGTAGGGTCTTTTCAGATGTGAGGAACGGTTTAACTAAAGGGCAAAATCAAAAAAGGAAAATGTTATTGATGCAATTTGGCTGGAATGTTACCTTTTTGAAGAGGAGTATTTTGGGATAGGTAGAATGAAGCCAGATTGTGCAAGGTCTTGAATTCTAGAATAAAAAGTTTATGCTTGGTTGGTCATAGGGATCCATTAAGGTTTGCAATCAGGGAATTGATATGAGCATCATATCATCAGGCATAAGTGTAAAAGATAAATTGAATAGGGAAAAATCAGAGGCAGGAAAACCAGTCAGGAGACTATTATTCTTAAAAAGAGATTTTGAGAGTCTGAAATAGTGAGAGAAGAAAAGAGGAAACAGAAAAAACTGCCAAAACAGATTTAACATAACTTATTGGATGGATGGATGGTGTGTAAATGAAAAAAAAAAAAGGAGCATCAGATAGGATGTTAATATTTTGAACGTGGAAAAATCACTGTACTAGGAGGCATGATATCTGTTTTCATATCTCTACTTAACTACATATTTTTATGTGTTCTTTGGCAAATCATTTAGCTTTTCTAAGTATTAGTTCTGTGTAATGATATTAGAAACTGTCTCTGATTCTCTGGATGTTTGTAAGAATGTGTTTGGCATATTCTTTTGCAGTTAGTACATTCTTCTTCAATTTGTATATATTTTTGTACATCCTTTATTAAAGTCTATTGAATTGGAAAGTCAAGCACTGTTTATTTTAATCATTGAATTCTAGCTTTGAATTTTGCATAGTTAGTACTGCCTCTTTGAAGATAGAGAATGGAACCCAATAACATCTTAAAACCCCTGCTAATCTTAAACCATACAACAAGTTATAGAATGTTAACAAGATTATATCACAGTCTCTGATGACTTTCATTAAGATTGGTTACAAAATACTTTTCATAGAGTTAAATCTATTTTTTATTTATTTTCATTATAAAAGTATTGATGAAATCACACACACAAACACACACACACACACACACACACACACACACACACACACACACAAATCCAAAATTAAGATGAACTGAAATTGTTTTCTAAAGAAACTTTCAGATTGTAGCATACTGGAAGATACAGTACTAAAAGCTATAGCAATTTTCACATTCTAGCATTTCATTTTTTATCATCTATCCCTTACAAATCCTACATATACAGAATTGAATTGCAATCATTCTTTTGTCTTAATACTTAAAATGTCTAATAAAGCTAAGTTATAATATATATTTTACCAGTGTCATCATCTAATTGTATTCTGTATTGATCAGTTCTATATTCAAGGCATCCAATTATAAAAAAAAAAACCTCATGCTCAACTGTATTGATTTTCTAATTCTGAAAATTTATCAAAAATCTGTTGTTTGAAATAAGGATGACCTATATGTATTTTAATATAGTAAGCAGTATTTAATATATCTGTATATGCTTATCTGAGACTAATGGAGATAACTTTGATGATTTTTCTGTTTCATTGGCTATTAGTGCTCTATAATTTCCTAATATTACTCATTAGAGATGGCTTCTGTAATAGGACTAGAACACTGCTGAGATGATGCTGATGTTTTAACCTGCTCTAATTACAGGAGAGGTCAAAAGGGAGAAAAGAATGGCAGATGACCGGAAAGATGAAGCTAAAGCACCTCACTGGACATCAAGTCAACTGGCAGAGGCATCTTCCCATCCACATTCACCTGAGCTTAAGGAACAAGCAGGAGCAGGGGATGGAATAGTCCGAAGCGCCAATGGATTTCCATACCGAGAAGAAGAAGGTGGCTATGGAGGTCATGGGCAACAGGGTACCTATTCAAGAACCAAAGAGAATGGGATTAATGGAGAGCTCACCTCAGCTGAAAGGGAAACAGCAGGTAAATAAAGGTTTTTCTTTCTCACACCTTGATTTCTGGTTTTAAATCAATGTTATCTGAAAAGAATTTAGACAGCATATTTTCTTTCACTGTTAATGAATTTGAAATATAAATTATACCAGGAAATAGAAACTGAAGAAGATGATAAACTATGAGGGGAAAGAGAAAACATGTTTATAAGATAAGCTGGATAAAAATATATCATTTATTTCCTCCTTTTGTTTGTTAACTATTACAACTTCATTTTATATTTTAATAGAATGAGTTATTTAGGTGTGACTTTTTAAAAAATCTAGTAACTATTTACATCCATCCCCCATTACTAATGTCAAAATTTTAAAAACTTAAAGAGCTTTTGTATGATTATTGTTTTAAGTGAGAACACAGAATACTACTATAATTCATGCTAGATAACATTTATTAATGACAGATCTGTCAGTCATGTTACTCTCTTGCCTATAAATGGAGGAAATCATTTCCATCCACTAAAATGCTGCTTCAAACTTTTTTTTTTAATGTAATTTGCAATTTCTTGGTACAATTATTTTGTATATCTCATTATTCTATGATTCAGATTCTGGTTGGTGTATTTTCAAAGGACAATTTAAGTCATTTGTTACCTACCCACATTGAAACTTTGACTCCATACAGTCTCAAATCACTTTTATTGATGTTATTATTAACAAAAATATTATTAGCTAATGTTTTAGTGACAATACACCCCTATGCCTGTAACAAATAAGTCTGAAATAATTAATAGATTGGGGCTCAATCTGCATTTCAAATGAGATCAAGTGAGATAATATATGTAATGTGCTATACCACTTTAAAGTGTTATGTAATTGTGAACTATTATTGCTCCCATTATTATTTCAGTGACCATGTGCCTTTAATGATAAGTATTTACTTGCATAGTAACTTGCACAGATACTATTCTGGAAAATTAAAGGAACCTTAAACATTCAATAGAAAGATAATCTGCTTCTGAAAATCATCACCTAATCTGTAAAATACTATTCTCTGTATAGTCACTAGAATTTATTGAGTTCCTTCTGGTTATGAAGCACTATACTTGGTAATGTGGGGAAAATACAGAAGAAAAGGAAAATGAACTTTACTCTTCTTTAGTTATACTTCAAGTAGGAAGAAAGAATACACACACACACACACACATACGCACGCATGCATGCACACACACACACAAAGTCAAAGGAACCCTTACAGAGCACCTATTCATTCTTTCCAAAGTTTTTGAGTATCTACCTGCTTAGTGCCAAGCCATGAATATGATACATTCCCTTTTCCCAGGGAGCTTATTGTCTCTGATGAGAAATCATAGAATCATAAATGGAGAGTTGAAAGGGATCCTAAAGACCATCAAGTGCAACCCTTTCATTTAACATAAGAAAACTGAGTCACAGAGAAGCTAGGTGACTCATCCACCAAACTAGTCAGTGTTGAAGGCCAGATTTAAACTATGTCCTCCTAACTCCAAGTCTATCATTCTAATCACTATTCCATACTGTCTCTCCCAGATAAGACAT
This sequence comes from Sminthopsis crassicaudata, assembly GCF_048593235.1. Lineage (NCBI taxonomy): Eukaryota > Metazoa > Chordata > Mammalia > Dasyuromorphia > Dasyuridae > Sminthopsis > Sminthopsis crassicaudata. The sequence goes on along the minus strand of NC_133619.1, from coordinate 73,705,407 downwards.
AAACATGAGTAACTATGAAAAAGTCAGGTCTGATATAATAATTATATGAATAGCATACATAGCCTGAATATAATATGAGTACAAAAGAAGCAATAGGTTTCTTTTTACCGGGTTGATTGGTTAAGGCATTACCTTTTGAGAAAAGATGGAAACGTAGAATTTCAGTAAGTGAAGGTACAGGGAAGATACTGAAGACAGAGTGAAATCAATGGGAGAGTTATGTTACTTCATAAAATGGGTATGCCCAGGAATAAAAGTAGGAATTAGAAGATTATATGCAAGATTCATTAGCATGAGACTTGAAAGATCTCTGAAAGAAATAAAAAAGGAAAGCTGGAAGAAAAAGTAAGAAAGCCCCTGAAGGATCTAGGATGAGGAATTTGAGCAGACAATAGAAAATCACTAGAAATTCTTAAGCTTAGAATAATATTTTAGCCAAAGAGTGTACAATAAATGGGAGCAATGGATACTCAGCTGCAAGGAAAACCAATTAGGAAGCTGGTGAGGAAGAATATAGTGTTAAAAACAATGGAAAAGAAGGATCAGTTCAAATAGATGCTGCAAATTACAAACTGAAATAGAAATTGAAATCTTTTCTATCTATAGGTGCCATTTGCTAAATTTTTTTGACTTTTTTTCCCCCTAATATAATAGATATCTAGATAATCTGTTGATGTATTCATTGTAAGTAACTCATTAATGAACTCTTGATACTGTCTAGGTATGGTGAAAACATGTAATTCAATTAAATAAATGAAGCAGTCAAATTTGAGGTGATCTTATATTCATGAATGTAAAGATGTAGTATTGAGTTTAGCCATTTCATTCTGCTTCCATTTCTGAGAAAAGGTTATAAATCAAAATATAATTTAGAAACCTCTCTGGTTAAGCTTTTTGGATTTTAGGATTAATAATTAGTTCAGGGAAAGCAAGGATTAATAAAAGTGATACATGTAATGTGTGCATATATATACACATAGTAATCTATGTATAAATACATGTCCATGTTCTTACCACCATTGTGATTCTGATTTCAAAAAATTTATGTATGCAAAGATACCTGTAAGGAGCATGCTGAATATAAATAGAAATGTGTATTCACTACAAAGCATGATGTGTTTTTAGATAAAATTATATCAAGAAATTAAAATTGAAATATTAGGTCAGATAAGATTTCTTCATGAGCTCACAGGCTCAATATTTTAATAGGCAATTTCCTAAATATTTATTTCTAATGACTAGAGTAAGTTATCTAAAAATAATGATCAACTAGCTTATAAATCTCTGGTTCATCACATTTCAGATATGTTTTAGGTACTTATTATGAATATACATATTTACTTATCATCATAAGATCATGGTTCTATTGTTAGAAGCATTTTAGGTGGGTCTACTATGTTCAAGGCATCATAGCAGTCTCAGAAATTGATTCCATATTCTCAAGGAATTTACATTCATCTGGTGAAAACAACATAACTTAATATAAAATGCAATAGAGAGAGGCATACAGACAGAAACAAAGAGGGAGAGAAAGAGGGAAGAGAGAAGGGAGATAGAGAGACAGAGAGGAAAGAATGGAGGGGAAAAGATGCACATCTATGTAAATAAAATTTTCCTAATGAAAGGCCAGACTTAAGCTAAGCCTTAAAAGGTTAGGTTTGCAAGAAGTGAAATTGAGGGAAGAGTATTTTAAGCCAGAGAAACAATCTGCTTAAGCTAGGGGATGGCTGGAATGTAGTGTGTGAGAGGAAGTCATGAGATCATCTGGAAAAAGAAGGTGGAGATTGTGAAGGTAGAAATTGGGATTTAAATGCTGAAAAGGGAAGTTCGTATTTTATTCTAGAGACCATAAAGAGCCATGAAAGTTTCTTGAGCAAGTATGTTATGTGATCAGATCTCTCTATTTTGAGATATGAATCTGGCAAGATTGAAGAGGGAAGAGAGTGAAAACAGAGGAATTCAGTTGCAGAATTGGAAGGCGCAATACCTAACTAAGTACAGTCTCTTTCCATACTAAAATCTGCTCTACAAAATTTCTTGACAGCTTCTGCTTTGAAAACTTCAAGGGTCAGTTATATCATTCTATAAAAACCAACACATTAAAAAAAATGTTGGTTCCCTCCCCCCAAGTACTATCAAAATCCGCCTCTCCCTGACTTTAAATTATTCCTAGTTCAGTCCTTTGAAATTAAAAAAAAAAAAAAAAGCCTTTTCTATCTTTGACCTGAAAGACCTTCAAATATTTGAACAGAGCTATAATAATATCTCCCCACTCCAGGTCTTTCCCCCAGACTAAACATTTTGCATCCCTTCAAGGATTTCTCAAATGAATGGTTTCAATACCCCTCATTATCCGAGTCACCCTCCTCTAAATTAACTTTAGTTTGTCAATGTCTTTTCAAAGAGATTGCTTTATTGGGGATTCTGATTCATAGCACTGGTGAATTTACTCAATATAATATATTGATATAAAAACAAGCTGAGGTAAATGGTTCTATAAGGAGAATCAGCAATGGAGTCACCTCTTGGGTTCCTGTCCTAATGGCCCACATACAAACTTAAGAACCGATATCTCTATTTATGATTGCAAGTGACTCTGCATAAGTGTGACTTGTTGCCACAAAGATTGTATGATTTTATATTCAAATTTCTTGTGCATGCTTTACAAATAAAATAGACAAGTCTAAAATAAGCAAAGTCCCACAAACATGAATATTCTAATCATGATCAAGTCATATCCAAACTGGATATCTGCATAAGTACAATTCCTTTGGTGCCTCATGGTGATATTTTTAAAAATTCAGTCGATATTCCCAACTTTTTTTCTCTTATCTCCCTCCTTCCCTCACCCTCCCTCTCTCTCCCTTCTTCCCTCTCTCTCTCCATACATATGTGTGTGTATGTGTGTGTGTGTGTGTGTGTGTGTGTGTGTGTATAGTCAGATCAAGGCAGATTCTAATGCTCTTAAGTCTCTAATGCTCTTTTCTTAGATACTATAGTTTTACTAGAACAGCCCAAAATGGCACTAATTTTTTTTTATCAGACTTGTTACATTGTTCATAGGAGTATTGCATTTAGAATTTGAAAGGACCTTTGAAATTACCTTGACCACCTTCCTCTTTTTATTGATGAGATCACTGAACCACAGAAAAGGAAGATGGCAGCCTAAAGTCACATGTCTAGTAAACAAAAACTAGTATTAAAACCCAGAATTCTTTTCACTATATTAGATTGCCACATATGACACGTCTTTTCAATTAAATTAAAACTTTTGGTTATTCATTGTAGAATAACTCCTGTTGCCCATCCTTTCCTAAACTTTATACATTTTCCTTCCTGCTCCCCACCCTGGAATCTAAATGCAGATAGATAGATAGATAGATAGATAGATAGATAGATAGATAGATAGATAGATAGATAGAGATAGAGATAGAGATATATAGATATAGATATAGAAATAGATATATAGATATGTATGTATATATCAATATTAACTTTTATTTTGTAATTTTAGGTGAGTTTTTTCAACATACTGATTGTTTTTGTGTCTTGGTTATCTTTGCTAACCTTGTCTTCATCTGAATCTTTAAAAAAAAAAGTCTGGAATAGACTGGCACAGGAAACTTAAACAAACTGTGGATTCATCAATCTCAGCTCTCAAGTAGTCCACATCTCTATGTCTTGAGAGACTATGCAATGCCTTATTGAAATACTAAAACTATTATTTCTATAGCATTCATCTTACCTACTAGTTAAGTAACCTCATAAAAAATTAATTTTGCTTCACTTAAATAAATTCATTCTACCCCTTAGCAATTGCTACTTCCTCTTTCTGAATATTTACAAATCATATGGTTCATGAAACATTTTGATTTTTCCCCCTGAGGAACAGACAGCCAAGTATCTATACTTTTTGGAACCATTTTCTTTCTCTTTTGAAAATAATGTTATTGTTGACCAGTGATCCCTGTCAGTCATCTCTAGTCAAGATCCATAGTTTCTCCAGAGAAGAATAGGAGGCAGAGCAAGAAAGGATGGTTCGGAAGTCACATGTATTTCTGGTTCTGCCACTAGTGACCTACCAAATGAAGAGAAAAGAGTTCTAATTTGTTTTTGCCTTAGTTTTACCATGACTTAAGTCATGGTAAAACAAATTTATGAATCAAATTGAGATGCCTAGATACATATGTGTGTATACACATATAAAGAGTTGATTTAATTGTCAAATGTCTTGTCACCACCTTGCTAAAAGATTCGGAACAATTTAGTAAAACTCCTATGGCCTCAATTTCCATTCATATATAAAGATATCTAGATAAGAGGTGACAAACTTGCAGATACAGATCAGAAAACTCCCAAGTGCTGGTCAAAACAGATTAAGATGTAGTGTAAAATAAATAAAAATATAATTAAATATAGATGACTAATTGGTGACTTTCTAATTTGATATAATCTGCAAGAATTCATTTCCATCTGAGTTTGACATCCCTGCTGTACCTAGGAGAGGAGGAAATGAGATGAGTAAGGGGGAGGAAGGGAGAGATAGAAAGAAAAGAAAGGAGAAGAGAAAAAAAGATAAAGAGTCAGAAAGACCAAAAAAGAAAGACACAGAGAGAGCATCAGAGAGAGATGAAAGACAGAGAAATGAGAGATTTGAAAGAGATATGTGGGGAAAAGTGTAAAATTAAGACTTCATGAGGGTAAGCAATTCCATTAAAGAAAATCCTCCCACCAATGTAAATCAACAAGTGTTTACAACTTATGGTTTTAGGGAATTGCCTTGGGTACTGAAGGGTTAAGTGGTATGCTCAGAGTCATAAATGCTGCATTGAGTTGGCTCTGAGTTATGGAGAAGCAGAGTTTGAGGACTGATAAGGAGTAGTAGGCAGCCTTAAAGAGGGAAGTAGAGAGACATGAGGAAGTGGTAACAGGGAAAAAGAAATAGGAATCCCTGTGGCACTACATAGTCCCAGACAATCTTCTGTGTAGGAATGATATACTTATATTGCATATAAAGAAGTCAGAGATTCCCTATGCAGACATACATTCTTTCTGTTATGCTCAGCCAGCTTGCAGAATGTGATTAGTGGATGCTGCCCAGTCCCAATTCTATCATACATACACTTTTCAGATATGTTCAACATCCTTTCCCAATAAGAAAAATGTAGTTTAATTTCCAACACAGTGTGGGAGAGGAGGAAAAGGGGGAGACAGACAGGCAGACAGACATACAGCTGACATAGAGACAGAGGCAGAAAGGACAGAGAGACAGGCAGCTGACAGAGAAAAAAACAGAGACAAAGACAGAGACACACAAACAGCTAACAGAGAAACAGAAACAGAGATAGACAGGAAGAGACAGAGAAACAGAGCTGACACACACAGAGAAACAGAGACAGAAGGACAGAGACAGATAGTTACCAGAGAGACAGAGACAGAGAAAGGGAGATACAGAGAAAGAGAGATAGAGGGAAAGACAAAGAGACACAGAGACAGAGACAGACAGCTAACAGAAACAGAGACAAACAGACATAGAGATCGACAGACAATTGACAGAGAAACAGAGACAGACAAAGAGAGACAGACAACTGATAGAGACAGAGACAAAGACAGACAGCTCACACACACACACACACACACACACACACACACACACAGACAGAGACAGAGAGAGTGAGACAGAGATAGAGAGAGAGAAACAAAGACAGACATCTGACAGACAGAAACAGAGACAAGGGACAGAGAGAAAGACAGAGAATCAGGGAAAGAGACACAGGAAAAGGCAGACAAACAGGAAGAGACAGAGAGAAATAGAAAGAGAAGGAAGGAAGGGGGAAAGATAGAGAAACAGAAATAGATGCAGGAAGAGACAAGATACATAAGACATTCCTACATGGGTAAAGGAGTATGTGGGGGCGTGTGAATGACAAAAAGACAGAGACTGAGAAAGGAAAGAGAGAGGGAGGGGGCAGAGACAATGATAAATACATATAAAGGGATAGAAAAACAGAGACAAAGAGGCAGGACATACCTATACTGCTAAAGTGGAGGCGGGGGAGGCCCATGTGTAGGTGTGATAGAAATAGAGAAATAGAAAAGAAAGGAGATGGAGGGAAGGAAGGGGGAGGGAGTGAGACATTCAGAGGCAGAGAAAGAAACACAGAGACAGAAAGAAGCAGAGAGAGAAAGAAAACACAAGTAAAGGTGAGTGGGTTGATGTGGGTGTGTACACGTGAGGAGTGTGTGTGTGTAACAAAGAAAAATGAAGGGAGAGGCAGAGAGAGAGAGAGAGAGAGAGAGAGAGAGAGAGAGAGAGAGAGAGAGAGAGAGAGAGAGAGAGAGAGAGAGAGAGAGAAAACAGAATTAAAGGCAGACAGAGGCAGAGAGAGTTAGAGACACAAGCACATGAGCTTGCACAGGTAATGGGAGGGAGGGTAATGGATGTGGGTGATATGTCCAAAGATGTCCAGTCCAGATAGGCTTGTTTGTGAGGGAGGAAGAGGGGAGGACATAGGAAAGTGAAATTGTTATTGTGTGTGGATCTATGCAAGTGAGGACCCCCCTTAAATCTTGCTGATAGGAATGTGAATGCATCAAAGCCAAACTGCCATCACAGAAGCAGGGAAAGGGGGAAGGGAGATTATATGGGGAAGGGAAAGATGTTGGTACTAGGAAACTGCAGAACAAAGCATCAGGTGAAATGAGGAAAACCAAATTTTGATCCAGTCTTGGATTTCGGTCATAGCCTTGATACTTATTAACTAAATGACCCTAGATTCTAGGTTTTTTTTTCATTTATGAAATAAAGACATTGTATCATTTGGCCAATATGGTCCCTTCTAATCCTAAATCTATTCTCCTCTGATCCATTATATTTTTTATCTTCGTAGAAAGATTTTGTAGCCTATTGAGAAACAACAATTTTAGCAAAATTGCCAGTTTCTTAGGCATAGTTTTAATTTTTTTTGTATTAAGGAAACTGGGTGGGGGGAGGGAGAGAATCAAATCATTGAGCTTGAAAGAACTGTCAGAATTTCTATTCATACTCTTTCATTTTACAGATTATATTACTGAAACCCAGAGAAAGACCATTCTAGTTCATGGTGAGGCTATAACCCAGAGCTCCTGAGATTAAAGTCCAATGCTTAAAGCAGTGGCCAATTTGTTTTTGTCTTCTGCTAAAGAAAAATATCGTGTTAGGTTGCTTTTCTAAATGATAGAAGTTTAGAATGCTAGTTCTACATTTTAGTGTGAAGGAGAAAGGAAGGAGGCAGTTCTGAGATGTTTATAGATGTGGGGCATTGAAGCATTTAAAGACAACGTTTTCGAGCTTTTAGACTATTGTAATGTATGATCCTTTGAATGAGACTTAAAATTATATAGGAGATGGAGTATGCAGTGACCACTTCTCAAAAAGTGCAATGGGTAGAGTGACTGGTTGATTTGTATTTAGTTAGATTAACATCAGATATTTCACAATACGATGTGAATCACCCACCTTTTCTAAATATCCCCTTGTTTCATCATAGCATCCTCTTAATTATTTTTTTGTTTCTTTCTCACTCCCTACCAACATAATTAGAGGTATGGGGCTATCACTATACAGTAAAAACTTGTTGTTTTTATGTTATATGTTATATATATATATATATATATATATATATATATATATATATATATATATATATATATATATATATATATATATTATGTTATATATATTATATATATGTATATCTTTATGGTAAATTTTCTGTAACAGCTAAAGATTTTTCCTTCCTAATTCCCTAAAACAAGCTTGTTAGAATTATATGTAAAATATAACTAACAAAAAAAAAAGAATTTGAAACAGTTCCCTCTGACTACAATATGTTAATTTCATTGCATAGACTTTGTGACGATGTTTAAAGCTGCTTATAGACCATCTTAACTATCTGTTTCTTGAATGAATTCTGGTCCCCATCCCCCTTTATCATAAGGGCTAGAATGCTGGACTTGGACTCAAGAAAACCTTATTCAAAACTTACTTCAGAACATTTACTGCCTGTGTCACTCTAGGCAAATTACTTAAGTCTCCAAGCATGAGTTTCTTTATCTGGAAAGATGATAATTGTAGTACTTACCTCAAAGCTTAGTGAGACTCAAACGAAACAGTGCATCTAAACCTATCTGCAAATCTTAAAGTGGTACATATATGTCTGTAATAATTAATCTCAGAGCTCCCCTACATAGATCTATGTTTGTCTACAACAATTTTTTTACATTTTGACTTTCAAGTAATAAATGTATATAAATGGTTAGATTGACAAATTAAAGAGAGAAAGAGAGAGACAGGGATAGAGACTGATACTGAAAGAGACCTGAGAGGTGAGGAGAGACACTTATCAAGTGCTTACTCTGTACCAGATAGTGGTAAGTATTGGTGATAGAAAGGCAACAAGCAAGAGTCCCAATATATGAAGAAAAGCTATGCTGGGAGCAAGGACAATGGTATAGAGATGGTTGGGAACTGAAGGATAAAAATTACATATAAATGTGCCATTAAATAAGAGTACAAATTCAGGAGTTTAGAAAAACTTGGGGAAGGAGATTGGCATCATGCAAAAGTGAAGAGCTATGTGTAGTGCCATATATCCCATCATATGCTCCTCTGCATTTTTCCTAGATCCAATTCTGGTCTCCTTCTCCCTCCTCTCCACCATCTCTAACTATGCTTTATGACAAGCTTTTAGATTTTTCAATAAGGTATACATAATGCTAAAAATGGGTATATTATATTATAAAATATGTGCAATAATCTTTCTGTACAAAATAGAATAAATACAATCAGCCTCCTCCCTCCTTTCTTCCCTCTCTCCATTCCTCCCTCTTTTTCTTCCTCTCTCTCTCCCTCTCTCTCTTTCTCTCTATCTTTCTCCTCTATCTCTGTCTCTATGTCACCCTATCTCTCTGTCTGTTTCTGTCTCTTTGTCTCTTTCTGTGACTCTTTCTCTCTGTGTCTTTCTATCTCTCTCTGCCTGATTTTCTTCCTTCTGTTTTCTCTTTGTCCTCCATCCCTCTCTCCCCTTCCTCTGTCTGTGTGTCTGTCTGTCTCTTTTTTTGTCTCTGTCTCTGTCTGTATGTGTTTGTCTGTCTCTCATTGCCTCTCTGCTATATTTCTGTCTCTGTCTCTTTCTGTCTTTTTCTATCTCTCTGTCCCTCCTTTCCTGCCCCCCCCATCTCCATCTTTCATAAACAACTCCAACAATGCTAGAGGCTGCAGATTTCTTTTCTTGGTTGCCATGCCAACCACTCACTGCTCCAGTTGAGATTTCTCCCTGAGCTCTGCTGAGAGAGACAGGGTATATAGTCTGGAGTTATTAACATTCAAGGAAGGATCTGCAGAAAAATAAACTCTCTGTGTGTGCAGGTTCAGAGCCTGACTTTGTAGAGGAGGGGAGAAAAAAGGAAGATTTTTTTTCATTTTTCCCCCTTGAAGGTCAGGTGCCCAAGGAATTTAGGGAAAGTGAGAAAATATATGGATAACTAGGACAAGAGAAGTTAAATAAGGATTATCTTTGAAGTTTTTGCATTCTCCTCTTTCAGCACTAATACCAAAAGAACCAGGTCATTCTGTTTGGTCCTCAGTTATCAGCAATATTTTATTTGGGGGAAAGAAGGGATGGTTTCTATTAGTCAATAAAATGTAAAAGAGCTAAATATTGAGCATTAGATTAGGTGAAGGTATGATAAATGATTAACTTTTGTAGCCTTAATGAGGTATAAATATAGATATAGAACACATAGCAGCAGGAATTTTCATTCACCAGTCAGAGTAATCCCAGGCCCAATTCATGGTCTGTCTCTTCCCAATAAGAAGCAAATGGAACAAGACTAGTGGTAGTAGTATAAAAATTTATTAAGCACCTACTATGTTTTACACATTGCACTAAGTACTTTATCTCCTTTTATCATCACAAAATACCATTGGAGGTATTTCTTTTACAATTGAGGAAACTGAGGCAGGCACCTGTTAAGTGACTTGCTCAGTGTTACTTAGTAGGTAAGTGTCAGCAGCTGTATTTGGAACTTCTGTTTTTCTGAATCCATGTCCAGTGTATCACCCAACTGTATAAATCTTGTCAAGTCCTCTAAACCTTAACAAAAATATACATGGTCTGATAAGAAAGCAAATGATTCATAAAGTCAGTAATCCCTAACAGCAGTTTCAGAAAAGCCTAGCTCTTCCAGATGGATTAAATAAAACTCAAAAACCTAAAGGCAACATTAATTTAAAAAAAGAATACTTTTGTTTTATTCCATGGAATTAAATAACTGTCATATATTTCTGTTTGTAAGGAACATGATTAATCCAAATGATATGATTTTTAAAATTAAAACTGATATTAATACAGGTAAGTTTCCACACCTGTTAAGAGAATTTGTGATCCTTAAACAATAAAACCAAATTTATGTCATCCACAAAAATTAACCTTATTATATTATAATTTTACTTTGAACTATTAAGAATGAAGTATCCCAAATTTTAATAGGCTTTCTTCAGACTGTCATCATAAAATTACCAAATTTTCTAGTGGGAAGGGAACTCAGTGGCAGCCTAGTCAAATTCATGTCAGAAAAAAATTCCCAAAAAAAGGTGGTCATTCAGCCACTCTTTACAGACCCCCAAAAAGGATGAAACCCATTAGTTCCCAAGACAGCTCATTCCACTTATAGAGAGCTTTAATTGTTAGGTCATTTCTTCCTGACATCAATTCTAAATTTAGCCCATTCATAATTCTTTCTGTTTGTGATAAAAGGACAAATTCTATTCACTATTATTTTTAACCATCAATAATTTAGATGTGTTGGTAGAAAATTACTTAAGAGTCTCTAATAGTACATGCCTCGCTAATTAGTTCCTTATTCATTGGATAATAAAATAGTAGATGAAGAGCAGAAAAAACTTCAGAAACTATTTAAGGCAACCTTGTAATGTTACAGCTCAAGTAACCAAGGGCTGTGGTGACTACCTGATTAAATTCAAGGTCACACAGACAGTAATCAGAGGCAACATTTGAAAACAAGTTCTCTGACTCCAGAGTTATCAGACTATACAGCACCATTTTGGAATAATGCTGACATTTTAGAAAAATAACAAGGGGCTATTTATCTCATAATTTTACTTTTTCATTCTTATTTTTCCATGAGTACAATTTTTTTTTGTTTTGGTTTAGTTTGAATTTTGTCAATTGATCTTCGCATTTTTAGGGTCACTTCTCTCATTGCTTTCTCCACTGTTTCAGGAATTCATTTGTTTGGTTTTCTCTTTAGCTTAAAAAAATATGTTATTTCCCTTTAGAAGAATATAAAATTGTTTGAAATACCTTTCTTATTCATGTTAAATTACTACTGCTTTTATCATAAACATCTTTACTTTGCTGATTACTGTTTGGCTCTCTTGGTGATTTCTTGATTTTAAATCTCTTTTCTATCTTTATTTACTCAGTCATTGAATTATGCCCTACATCAGCCCCTCCCCAAAATATATAATTTAATTATCATTTCTAAAGACCTACTATATTCAAACACTACAGAATAGAAAGACATCACAGATCTTACCATATTTAAACATCAGAGACCTTAATGTAACATAAGAGGTAGCTTTTAGCTACTATGAAATGAGGAAAGAGGGAGTGGCAATTGACTCGGGAATAAGAAGACAGAGAAATTCATTAAAGCATTTTTCATTCTCATTAAGTGGCATTAATGGTTCAATGAGTGAGAATATAAGTATTCTGCCTGCAAGACATTCTGCTGTCTCTAGCCTGTCTTTAAATGTAACCATCTAGCACTATTTGACTCGCTAAGAAAAGGATTTCTCCTTGATGATGAAAAGGCTTCTCTCCAACCTTCCTGTTAAGTTTGTTTTTTTCTTTTTTTTCTTTTCTTTCTTTTCTTTTTTTGGTTTGGGTATTTTTTTTTTGGTACAGAAAGGCAATTCCAATTACCATACCTTACTTTTTGAAGGCTGATTTTGTTTAAGGTACATTGTGAAAGGGCCAAGCAATTCTTTTTTTTTTACTGTTGCTCATAAAATCATTAAGATAAGCCATACTTTCACCTACTTTGAATTTTAAAGTTTTTCTCCATTCTTCCCCCAAGCCACATTAACACACTTGGCACATACATGCACACACACGCACATACATGCCCACTCTCTCACTTTTCCTGAATAAGTTACATGGCAGCATGTCTCTTAACAGTCTGGGGAATTGTCTAGAAATTAATCTTGGGAGCAGATAAATAGTGCAGCTGGTGCTGCATTGCAGATCTAATAGCTTAAACAATATCTGAGTTGGCATCATGAGGCCCCCAGGGAAAAGGGCACCGTATGGCTACATATACTCACTGTAGCTAGTCTAGCAGTATGAATGACAATCCAGCTATGATTACTGAAAATGGATTTCAAAAGCAACATCATCGTTGAGCCATATAATGGTAAAACTTATGCCCTGGACAACCATATTTATGCCACTTTTTCTTTACATACAGAATAGTTACTTTAAAAACATAGATCATAGGTCCTTGATATATTCATATGTATATAATACAAATGGAATTGTATGATTTTTCCTTAACATTTTTCTTTTCCTGCTTAAAAATCATAAAGTAATATAGCTCACGGATTTATGATTGATTTGAATTATATTGAAATCCTAAGAATTGTTCATTCACAATAGCTCTTAAACAAGCATTAGTTCAGAAACAACCAAATTCTATTAAGAAAAGAATGCAAACCTTTGAACTTTATTAAGTCCTTTCCTGAGAAAAACTCTAGAAGATGGAGAGCAGAAGCATTATTCTCCTCCATTTTCTTTTTTGTTTGTTTTTTTAAATTTTATTATTTTTATTACCTTTTTTATTTTCAAAACATATGAATTGATAATTTTTCAACACTGATCCTTGCAAAGCTTGTGTTCCAAATTTTTCTCTCCCTTTCCCCCATTCCCTCCTTTAGATGGCAAGTAGTCCAATATATGTTAAACATGTTATATATATATATATATATATATATATATATATATATATATATATATATATATATATATGTATATGTGTGTGTGTGTGTATATATATATATATAAAATCCAATATATGTATATATATATTTATGCAATTATCATGTAGCACAAGAAAAATCAGATGAAAAATGAAAAAAATTGAGAAAGCAAACAAAATGGAAGCAAACAACAACAAAAGTGAAAATTCTATGTTGTGTTCCATATTCAGTTCCTGCAGTCCTCTCTCTGGGTGTAGATGGCTCTCTTCATCACAAGATCACTGGAACTGGTCTCAATCATCTCATTGTTGAAATGAGCCATGTCCATCAGAATTGATCATCATATAATCTTGTTGCCATGTATAATGATCTGATTCTGCTCATTTCAGCATCAGTTCATGTAAGTCTCTATAGGCCTCTCTGAAATAATCCTCCTGATCATTTCTTTCAGAACTATAATATTCCATAACATTCATATACCATAACTTATTCGGCCATTCTTCACTTTATGGGCATCCATTCAGTTTCCAGTTTCTTGCCACTACAAAAAGAGCTGCCACAATATTTTTGCATATGTGGGATTCTTTCTCTCCTTTATGATCTCTTTGGGATGTAAGCCCAGCAGAAACACTGCTGGATCAAAGAGTAAGCAAATTTTGATATCCTTTGGGCATAGTTCCAAACTGCTCTCCAGAATGGTTGAATCAGTTCACAACTCCACCAACAATGTATATTTCCCAGTTTTTCCACATTCTCTCCAGCATTCATCATTATCTTTTCCTGTCATGTTGGCCAATCTGAGGGTGTGTAGTAGTACCTCAGATTCTCCCCCATTTTCAGATGATGATACTAAAGCTAAAGGGAGATGACTTACCTAAGATCATACTATTGGTAAGTCTAATCTTCTAACAACTTGGGACCTTACTTATCTTTTAGATGCTTCTCCTTCCTTTCTCAAATGTATCTTCAACTTGAAAGAGAAAAACAATTTTTACCGTCCCTCTTCTTCTCCCACTGGCTTCATCACCTTAAAAAAAAAGTATTTACCATGCATTGATCATACCTATTCACTTTTGGCTTTGTGACATGAGGCCTCAAAAATCAGCCTTGGTAGAACAGACTGATCACTAGATGGGGAATCAGAAGACCTCACTTCATTTCCTAGTTATACTGATTATCTTACCATGTGATTTTTGTGCACTAGCTCTCTCTCAGTCTTTTTTTTTTCCATATTGGTAAAATAGGGATCTTGCTATGGAAGATTGCTATGGAAGCAATCTTTGAAGTTATCTAGTCCAACTCTAAGGGCCAGATTTGCCCATTGACACCCACCTAGTAAGTATCAGATTCAAGGCTAATCCAGATCCTATAACTTCCAGTCCTTAATTCTTTCCACTATCTGTAGATTAAATTACCTAAAGGGTTTTGGTGAAGAGTGTGCTTTTTGAAGCCACATAAATCAGAATGCTTAAATTATTTGTTTTTCAATAATTTCTCCAATTCATTCATTTTATCATGGATTTAATTTGGTGTCAACGAGGTGGCACAGTGGATAGAGGACTAGCCCTGAAGTCAGAAGGACCTGAGTTCAAATATGGTCTCAGACACTTAACACTGCTTAGCTGTGTGACCCTGGACAAGTCACTTAATCCCAATTGCCTCAGCAAATATATACATATATGTGTGTGTGTGTGTGTGTGTGTGTGTGTGTGTGTGTGTGTGTGTGTGTGTATGAAGGAGAAGATTTAATTTAGATCACCAAATTTTTATCAGCTCTTTTTTCCATTTAAGCTTTTGTTTCCTCAAAAAAAAATGAATGCATGAAATTCATCTCTAAAGGATTGTCCACCTCAGAACTCATGGTCCTAAATATTTCAAGTCTATAGTTAAGATCTAATTACAATGTGAAAGTCAATTAGTAACCACTGTTGCTGAAATTGAAGTGGTAAGATCAAAACAACATTTCCAATAGGTCATTCTAATTGTAGAGATAATTTTTGAGGGAAAGAGGCTAAAGGGAAAATACTGGAGACAAGGAGCAGGACCAACAAGCCATTGGAATAATCTAAATCCCATATGTTCATACAAAGTTGATACCTGGAGGAACAAAGCCAAAGGAAGATGCAAGAAGCAGTAAATAGGAAAAATTGGAAGGGATCAAAAGTATGGGAAAAGAAGTGGAAACTATACTGAAGCTGAGAGAGAAACATATAAAGTAGAGATTGCTTAAACTAGATCTAGTAATTGCACAGCAGAATAGTTAAGTAATCTTTTATAGTTCATTATTTAAAAAAAAAAGCAGCTTCATTTGACAGGTGGTTAGAAATTTGAAATGCTCTTGAAATATTTTTAAAGGAATACTAAAAGCAAATACCCCTTCCTTCTTCAAGACTTTAGTTTTAGAATGGTTGAATAAATTATGATATATGAATGTTATGGAATATTATTGTTCTGTAAGAAATGACCAACAGGATGATTTCAGAGAGGACTGAAAAGACTTATATGAACTGAAGCTAAGTGAAATGAGCAGAACCAGGAGATCATTATACATGGCAACAAGAAGATTATATGGTGATCGATTCTGATGGAAATGGCTCTCTTTAATAATGAGATGATCCAAACCAGTTCCATTTGTTCAGTGATGAAGAGAACCAAACTATGCCCAGAGAGAGGACTGGGGGAACTGAGTGTGGTTCACAATATAGCATTTTCACTCTTTTAGTTATTGTTTGCTTGAATTCTATTTTGCTTCACTTTTTCTCTTGTGTGGCACGATAATTGTTTAAATATGTATGCATATATTGGATTTAACATATATTTCTATCATGTTTAACATATATTGGATTACTTGCCATCTAGGGGAGGGCATGGAGGAAAGGGGACGGAATTAGAACACAAGGTTTTTCAAGGGCTAATGTTGAAGAATTGTCCATGCATATGATTTGAAAAATAAAAGGCTTTAACAAAAAACAAAGGCTCTAGTTTTAAAATAAGAATGATCTCATTTTTGTTTGAGCCCAGGTTTATTTCATTTTTGGCAAATGGATTATCTAAGTCTTGGACCATATAAATGGATGACTGAAGTCAAAATATTCAGTCTTTTCTCATTATTCCTTAAGAAATCATACCTAAATTATCTTAGACAGATGGTTGTTTATCTTGTATTTTTAAATGATACCAGAGAAGGGACTTCTAATAATAATGCTATTTTATTTCTTTGAAAAAAAGGCATTTACAAATAAAAATTCTTTGAATGTCAGGGTATTTCCCCTCAATTATATTACTCATATGAATTTAATGACTTTTATGATTTACATGTTCAGCAGTAGGGCAAAAAAAATCAACAACATATGCTTCTTAATCAGTCGATAGTTACTTGAATATTTCAGCAGATCTATGATCTCTGAATGCTGATGCTCCCCTTTGGAATAGATCACAACTTAACTATGTTTTATTGTTATTATTTGTGCTATGCAATGCTTATTCCTAATATTCTAGAAGCAGGTGACCTTGCATAGTCCTCCCTCACTTAAATCCAATTCATTTGCAAGTCATAGCATCACCTCTTCTTCAAGAATAAAGGACAAACTACAACAACAACAACAAGTCTTCTATAGAAGCCTTTTTGAACATAACAGTAGTCTTCCTTATGGGATGTCAAAGCCATTCATCTTTTATCTCTCATAATCAATCTACCTCCTTTTCCAGACATACATGTTCTAGATGGTGTTAAACACTTTAAATATTCATCATTGATAATATTCCAGAATCTACTTGCACCCCCTTAACTTCATTTTTCCATTGCCTTTTGGGTCATCTCCAATTTCAATTCTTCTGAGATTGCAAAATTACATGATTTCTACACATATAGCATATGAAGGAGGGCAGAAAACAAGAAATAAATCCCATTTCCTATAGAACTTTCTTGACAGTAAAATGTTGATAGTGAATGGAAAGAAACTATTGCTATTTCTTAACAAATGAAGTGACTAAAAGAATCAAATAGACTAGATTCCATGGATTTCCTGTGAATTTTAAACTCATAAGGGAAATAAGGCAAAAAGTTTAATTCAAAAAGAACATAAATATGCTATCTTGAAAGTCAATATATAGGTTCAAATGCAGTTTCCTTATTTTAAAGAAAGTAGCAAATTAACTGTATTGAGGAAAAAAATAAATTAGGATTAGCTAGTTTAGGGAACTGATTCAAGTATTAGACACCAATGGAAAAAGGTACCCAAGATTCCATAGAGTCCATGTATGTTGTTTCTACATTCGATTCTCAGTAAATGTTGTTGATCAACATGAATGTCCATTTTTTTCTCTTGCAGTTTATTCTTTCTCTAAACAAGTAGGACATGTAACTGTATCATTTTGTATGTATTTAAAGCCAAGATTACATGACTATAGTATCATGTTACCTGAGAGAAAATGGATTGGGTGATCATATAATAAGAGCAAGAAATAAGAGATGGATAGTCTGGGTGTAACACTTGATATATTAGGGAATCTTCTTAAATTATTCAACTATCACCTCATAAATATATAATTTTGAAGTATTAATTAGGTTTTATGGTTTGTTTTTGTTACTCATGATTTCTCATTCTACCCAGAATCAGTAATTTAGAAGCTAACTAAAGGCTCTCCAACTGAGATGCCTAATAATTATAACTAACATTTATTTATCATTTTATCTACATTATTTCATTTCTCATAATAGCCCATTTAGGTAAGTTTAGTATAGATATTATTATAACTGTTTTAAAGAAGAGGAAACTTAAGAGACACATAGCTACAGTCTAACCTGCAATTAAAAGACCTGGTCTTCTAGATTTAAGTCCAGCAATGTATCTACTATGCTATATTTCCAGTGATTAATCCAGTATCTAGCACATAATAGACACTTCATACATGCTTGTTGATTGAATAATTAATTGTCTAGATATTGCATAAATAGGAATCATTGCCCAAAAGAAAAAAATTCCTCCAAGCTACATTTACTTCTGGAAAGTTAAGAAGATTGATTGATTAATCAAAATCTATCAAGGAGTAATGTTTGCTTTGACAGTGTTAAGTAAAAATTATTCTATTTTTTATTTTGTTAGATATAAAAAATGTCATATAAAAATAAAGTGACTATCTTTCCCGGATCTAGTAAAAAAAAAATCCCACATTAACAAATGTACTTATTTTTCTAATCAAAGATTTCTTTAAAAATGCAATTCCCATTTTAAAATATTTTTCCTGATTTCATAGATTTTTTTTGTTGGATATGTTATGGTAACATAATATATGGCAGTACCCATACTCCAGTTTCACTTCTAATACATTCCAATGGGCCTTTCTTACTGTTCAAAAATGGCATGATTACTGCCTCTTAATTTCATCTTAATTTTTGCCATTATCCAGGAGCATATGACAAAAGCTCTAACTTAAAATGAAATCTCCAAATGCTCCAGGTTTAGGAGATTGTATGCTTTTGTAATAAAAATATATTTATGAAAACAGCACCAAACCACAAGCTCAGTAATAAAAGCATAGAGTATTTTGTTGGAAATAGCAGGAAATTTTCAGAGGGGTGGTTGCTTAAAGGCAAAAGGACCTGAAAATTATCTCAGAGAAACTTAGCTACTTTGAGGTCTCAAAGGCAGTTGCCTTATGCTTAATTCATGGTTTCTGAATATGTGACTAGAAATGCATACATGTATGTAAGAAACATGGGAATGATAGTACTATCCTGGGGGGGGGGAAATATGTTTTCTGGGGAGTCTGGTCATGGCTGGAATATAATACTCTTTCACTCATTTTGTCCCTTTGAATACACTCACAGATGACACAGTTTACTAAGTTATTTAGGATGTTTTTATGGAGCTTAATTTTCCTCACTCTCAATATAACATATATCTCTTCTTTGTGGCTTTTTAATAGATGCCAAATAAAGTCCTATGTTTATAAATGTGGTATACTGTACTTGGTTACAGTGTCACTTGTCCATCAAAATCAAATTCTGGAAAAATTATCAAGTAGGCAGACTTTACCTTTAGTGCCTTTCGCACCTCTTTCTCTTTATTCCTTTAAAAAAGTCCCTACACAAATCTTCAGAGCCCTTATGGTATCTTTTACTACATGGAGAAGCTTATATAGACTTCTCCATTCCTCAACTTTTTTTGACTCTCTAATGATCATTGAAATTTAAACATTGTATTGACCAATTTCATTAGGGTATAACTGTGTTTGTCTAACTCTTTTTAAAAACCTCTCATGGCTTCACCCTTGGCATCACTGAAAACTGTATGTTAGATATCTTTAAGTCTGGTACTCAATATATTATAGCCCCTTAATATTTGTTGAATTGAGTAGAGGAGAGGTATCATGATGAAGTGTGAAATAAGTATCTAACTAGAAAGAGGACTATAAGAGGATAAATGTTATTATTTTTAAAAATTTAATTCTCAATAAATTTGAACCTAATCTAGTCATTTTTAACAAAGGGAGAGTCCAGAAGAAACAGGGTACAAAAGCATTTGTATTGGAGTACCTTAACTTTTGTGATACCATGCAAAACCCAGGGTCTCATCCTTTAAGTTCTCCTTGGATGATTTATCATAGTGGGAGATCATATAGACAACATATGAAAGCTTCTGATTTTGTCAAGCTAAGGATTACATAGGCATTTTATTTCCTATAGGGGATTCAAGACATAAGAGATGAAACTAATTTAGCCAGTTTCACAGAGTGGTAAGTATAAGCAGAGAGATTTGAACTTAGATCTTCTTCATTCAAAGCCCATAACTTTATTTTATTGCACCATCCAGTTTTTACACTAATAATTAATATAGGAACTAAGTACTGGACTTGTAGTTTTGGGGGGATGTAGAGAAGTCCTAGGTGAAAAAATTCACTTAACCATTGCAAGTTAGCATCTTTTCTGCAACTTAGTCTTTGACGCTACAAAATAGTTGCCAAAAACACTCCAAAATTAATTTCCTTGTCCAGAGTTACATAATCAGTGATATGATCCATGATTTAGGATTTGGCATCAAATAATGGCAAGCCCCAAATGTTGGAGTTTGGTCATGTGAAGAATTCACAATGGCCATTGTTTTTGGCAAAAAGTAGAGTTATTTAGAGGAATAGGTTACAGACAAAATGGAGGAAAACAATAAATACCAGATAAGGTAAATATGAAATAGAGCAGAAGAGCATATAACACAACTTCCTCAGTGGAATTCATAATTACCCTATAGAAAGGGAATATCCTTTGAGATTGGGGAATGCCCTTAGCTGTCAGGCTGAACCCTGAAAGAGATTTAGCATCTAAAAGAGTTAGCTGTAAGGAGGAAAAGTGGGATTGGGAAGTATAGTGAAGTTAGGAAAGATACCACATGGCATGGGGGAAGGGGAAGGGGAAAGACACTACAATTGTAATGCTAATTTGCAAAAGGATTTGTAAAGAGATTTAGCAAAGAGCCAGGAACAAGAAAATACGTTTATAGGAAAAGTTAGAGAAACTAGAGCTTCATGTTACTTATTTGCTAATTTTATGGTTTACAAGTAGGTTTGAGGGATGGTCTATTCATTATTGTCTCAGGAACTTGGTTATCACCACCAACAGATTTGTCTGTCTGACAGTCAGCAATATTTGTACAACTATATACTATGGTATTCCTAAGGGTAGGAGACTTTAGAATCATTGACAAACACTTTGTTAGAACTAAGGTCTGGGGACCTTAAGATTACTGCTATATTTCTCCTAGAAGCTGCATCCAAACAATCAGAATGTTTCAAAAACAGGATTTAAACCCAGGACTTCCTGGTTTCAGGGACAGATCTCTATCCACTAAATCCTGCTGATCCTCTATAATTAAACTATCAGATTCATTAATAATAACATAGTTTTCTCTGTGTCCAACTGAAACCACTACTGTCCAATTTTAATTCAGCAGATCTCAAAGCAAAATTAGTAAATAGATATCTTTATGTTAAAAAATGAATTGTCAAAGAAAACTTTTATATTTTCTATCACTGATTTCCTTTGCTCTTTAAGTAAACTGTCACCTTATAAAGATTTCTTGTCAAAGTTTCTTTATAAATTGAGGGTCAAAAGAAGCACTTTCATTCTAGATTGTATTTGTCATTGGAAAGGTGAACTTTTATACATGCCTTTGCTTTTTTGTCATCACTATAAATTCAAACAAAAACTTTGAAAGAAATTAGCATTTCTTTTATTTCTTTAATTAATAGAAATGATCATATAATGACCCTTCCAATTAAAAACTTCTTTTACCACTTGCCATCCTTACTTAATGGTTGTGTGGTCTTGTGTCACAGTTTATCAGTTTCCCTAATTGTTCTGCCTTAGTTTCCCTAAATTGTCCTGCTTCAGTTTCCCTAATTGGTTCTGTCTCAGTTTCCCCAATTGTTCTACCTCAATCCCCTTAGTTGCAAACCCCCCCCTCTGGTTCATTAAGATTGATATAACTCAGGGCTATTTACTCTAAAGTTATAAATTGTGTAAACTCAAGATAAGGGAGAGTCCAGACTTCCTGGCTCTAAGCTGGACACCTCTTTAACTCCCAGTTTGTTTGAATTTATGGTACTACCCTCCCACCTGTCAGAACCATATTGATGATTCCTGCCTGGAGATTCCTGCTCACCAGAGTTTGGACTCCACCCCCCCACACACACACACTTTGTTTAGCTACTGTGTATATATATATGTCATTGAAAACACATTTCCTGCTTGATGCTTTGGACATCAGCCCTGGGGGCAGTATGCCCCTAGCACAATCTCTCCCTCTCAGAAATCCAAATAAAATATTAAAAACTCTAATCTCTATCTTGCCTCAGTTTCTCCACAATTACATTCTCTACTAGTAATTACATATACTTATTTAGACCTTTTCTAAGATTCTTTGGTATTTTAAATGGTACATGGTTTCATTAGTGTGCCAATCTTAACCTCTCTGTGTTTTAGTATATTCTCTCTGAGTCATTATGGCCAAATAGTATCACCAGCTATCCATTCTTCTAGGGATCAGGTGATAGACACAAGTTGGTTTTCAGACCTGGCTTAGTAGAACCTGCTAATGCTTGTGTTCTGTCAAAATATTCTTCTGGAACCAATAGTTACCTTCCCATTATGAATAGGAAGCAGAGGAGGGATCTGTACAACATCACAGCAGTAAAGACACCCAGATACTATAGTAGTTAATACACTAACTTGGAGTCAGAAAGATCTGGGTTTCAAATGCTAATTTACTCTTCCAATTACCATCATAATTTACTGAGCTCTAGTCTTTCCCTTTCCCCAACTGGGTGCCAGTCCTGGGAAATGTCTATTAATAGCTTTGTTTTAAAGATCACAAATTTAGGATTGGAAGGATTCTGAAGTCTTCTTACTCTATTAAGATCTAAAGAAGTCATTGCTAGTCTCATCTTTCATGTATCTTTTCTTCCCTTGTGAACTATTGGCTTCATGTGGCTATTTCCATGATCTAACATCTTTGTCTTTTCACTTTTACCCTTTCAAATGTTGTGTGTGTTGCCAATTCTCTATATTAAACCTTAGAAAGCTAATGTAATGCTCAAAGACTTTTATTTGAATAGAAGATGGTGACAAGGAAGCTAGCTTTAGAGTTTACCCTAATAAAGAAGCACACAGAAGAAAAAATCTTGCATTGACATAAACTATAATTCAAATTCTAGGATATTAATTTCCTAAATGAATGTCCAGGCAGAATTATGGATAAATCTCAGCCCAAAGCATCAATACCATTGAAAAAAATGTGAAAATACCTATCTTCTGCCCTATCTACTAAAGTTTAAGGTCCTTAAAAACAAATATTATGTGATATTTAGCTCTATATCCCCTATTGGACCTAACAATGTGACTTGTGCATAGACACTCAGTAAATATTTATTGAATGAACAAATCAATACCTGATTGATCTTGAAAAAAGCTCATTTCCTGGAAAAGAGACAAAGCATGTTGACTATATACGTGTTTTTGGTCATTTCATTAAAAGTAA
The DNA here is from genome assembly GCF_048593235.1 of Sminthopsis crassicaudata. Taxonomy (NCBI): domain Eukaryota; kingdom Metazoa; phylum Chordata; class Mammalia; order Dasyuromorphia; family Dasyuridae; genus Sminthopsis; species Sminthopsis crassicaudata. The sequence goes on along the minus strand of NC_133619.1, from coordinate 73,682,334 downwards.
GCTACTAGATGCCACAGAGAAAAGTCATAAAGGGCATATGATTTCACCACAATATCCATGTATTTCATTTACCCTTATTAGAAATATAAAAAATCTAAATATTGCCAGTCAGTGCAATTTCTAATGCATTGTTCTATATGAGGAGTTGTATACTAACCAGAAGGGTATATCTGTTAGACTACATCGTGTTATATCAGTTATCCAGAAAATTAAATGTGCATACCTGTTTTTAATAATAAATGTCCTTGGAGAAAGCTAACAGATCAAACTCTTCATTTTGTACTGTGGTCAGATTCCTTTTATAATTAATAGGAGTCTGGCCAGAGATGAGACCAGAGAATCTGGCATATATTATGGATTTTTTAATGCAGAAGTGCCAAGAAAACCAAAAGGCAAGCTGGTCCCTCAGTTTCCTTCATTATCAATTGCATGTGAAGAAACAAGTTTCATGGGCACCATTTACTTTTCAAATTAACCAGTGGTTAAGAGCAAAGAATTTTTCTTATTTCCTTGTTTTGGGGATTAATCAAGAGCATTTATTTAGCAGAGAGCTATACACTACACAGTGCTTTCCTTGTTGACAAGTTTCCATGTTGCCAGCAATTAGCATTGGTTTCCTGGGTAACGGTTCTGTACCCTACTGAGAGAAACCTTTTCTTGACAGGAGCATTCTGTCTGAAAATGTTCTGTTTTTCCTTGTTTCATAAGCTTATGGCAGACTTGCTTTATTTTATTTCTTTTCACATAGTATTATTATACCTTTTCCTCCTTAAACATAGCAAAATTGTCGGCTTTTCTTTCCATCTGGTTGTATTTATTGTCATTGTACCTCGCTCTCATCTTTAAACTACAGCCTGCAAAAAATCAGCATAAACACCCTCTCGGGGATTTTCTTTAGAATTTGCCAATTTTCTTTGGATTTCTTGTTCTGAATCTAATTAGTAAAATTGTGAATATTCAAGCAATCACAGCTGGTCTTGATGATAAGCTAAAGGTTACACATTGGAGAAAAAAAAAAAAAAGTTCTGTGTGTGCCCGAAATGGGACTCATATATTTTGAATCATTGCATATCAGAGCTAGAAATGATCTTAGAGATTATCTAATCCAAATACTTCATTCTTTCATCTTATAGAGGAATAAACTGAGGCTGAAAAGAGGTGAGATAACATGTTCTCTTCGGAAGCTATTTTTGGGAGCTTACTGTAAATTTCCACTGCCACTGGGCAAGTTCCAAATCTGCCGTATTTATCGTCAGGGCGTAGTGGGGAGCAATTTTGATAGAATTATATGGGGAGGTAACAAATGTCTGTTTGGTACTGAGGAGCTATTTCACTAGGGCTCTAAGACAGTTTTAGAATAGATTGAAAATACTCACTGAAGTAGTGAAGAATGAGTCATAATGATGAAAGAATCTCATAGTTTGAAATAGTAATAAATGTCTGGGCAGTTTAGTGCCTCAGGACCTTTTCTAATGCCAGGAAAGATATTGTAGAAAATATATTATGTACATTTAGAGCATTACAGTTGAAATAAATTAAATGTCAATAGCTGTAAATACTCTTAGTAGAGTGGTGATAAAACAGTTTTTCAGTGAATAGATCATTATTAGCATGGCAGGGAGACACATGTCAAATGTGTCTCTATGTATGCCATATACACTGAGATGAAGTAACTTAAATGAAGATTGTCTCCAAAATATAGGGCAAGGAGGATGTTTTTTCCTAGGAAATATTATCTTTGGAACCAAGTTCCATATTTTATTGATATAATTAATATGATATGAATAAGAAAACATTGCCTTTTATAGATTGTCACTGCTTTTCAGATGTCAAGAAGTCCTTTTGTTGAGTAGATTTTGTCACCTACTTTCTTCATTCACCTATGTAACATTATTCAACTGTTTCAGTAGTGTCCAACTATTTGTGATTCCATTTGGGATTTTCTTGGTGAAGATATTGGAGTGATCTGCCATTTCCTTCTCCAGCTCATTTTATAAATGAGAAAATTGGGGCAAATAGGATGAAGTGACTTATCCAATGTCACACTGCTGATAGGTATCTGAGAATTTGAATTTACAAAGATGAGTCTTCTTAATTCTTGGGCCACCACTCTATCTACTGTGCCATCCAGCTGCCTTTACTTCATAATAGCATAAATAGATGGATAAATACATAGATGATAAGTAGACAGACAGACAGATAGATAGATAGGTATTTTGTTATTGTCATTCTCCTTTGCTGTGTCACCAAGTAAAGAATTTTTCATGAATCAAAACACATAAAGTTCAAAATAAAATTCACACTTGAGGAAAGATGTAAATAAATTAGAACATAGTCAAATCACCCAGCACTTATTTAATTCATATTTCCTAGCAGGTATTAATGCTGAGAAGACAAAGGAAAAAATAATGGTTCAAGCCCTTAAGGAGCTTGCATTCTAATAGAGGCTCTAGAGAAGGAAGAGACCTAGAGGTATTTCTTGAAAATAACATCAGGATGGAGAAGGGACTCACCACCATTCCAAAAATCATTAAATCACTATCATTGTATAATTTAAAAGACCATAATGGGAAAGAGGAAGTCATTCTACTTAACCCCAAAAGTTAGAATGAGGAACAATTGCTAGAGGTTTCACAGAAGCAAATGGAGCAGTGAATGGAGTGTTGGGCATAAAGTCAGGAAAACCTGAGTTCAAATCCAGTCTCAGATATCTACTGGCTGTTGTGATCCTGAGCAAATTACTTGACCTCTACCTGCCTCAGTTTCCTCAATTATAAAATGAGGATTACAATAATAACTATTTTCCAAGGTTGTTGTGAGGATCAAATGAGATAATAATTATAAACTGCTTAATACATAGTAAGCACTATGTTATGTAAATATTAGTTAATAGTAATAGCAGCAGCAGCAGTAATAGTAGTAGTAGTAGTAGTAGTAGTAGTAGTAGTAGTAGTAGTAGTAATAGTAATAGTAGTAGTAAACAAGCTACCTATGAGTACAATAAGCTGTCCCTTATGTTAATGAGTTCTCTATCACTTTAGGCATTCAAGCAGATGATGGATGATTACCTCTGATAATACAACATCCTATCGATGTTGTAAAATGGTTCTTAATTTTCAATAGGTCAGCCTAAATAGCTTCTATGATCTCTCTAGCTCTTGAATTCTTTAATACTTTTGGACAAGTTCATTGAATATTGCTTTCCAGAATTCTGGATCCTTACCCCATGACCTCTATGTGTAATTACTCATTTTGCTATTTAGTTTGTATCCTTAGAAAATAGGTCTATACCAGTTTCACAATAGCAAAAGAAGCAGAAATGATCATATCCTTTATCTCTTCTTTGAGGGTTCCCTCACTATCACCATCTCTGCCACTATTTAAAAAGTGGAGGTAGAGTACCACAGTATTTTGAATGGAAAAAGATAATGATATACACAATTTTGAGAAGATGTTATACCTACCTTCCTGAACTTAATTCTTGGTTTTTCTTTTTATTGACTGTTCGTTGCTATTTATTTAGGACATAAGAACTGGGGAAGCTATAACAGAGAGGAAAAAAGAGAATTGACTGGAGACTAAATTTGGCATGTAGGAAACAAAAGCCCATAATTAAAACAAACAAAAAGCTCTTTAAATTGTCAGATTTCCAGTGTTTGGGTTTTATGAATCTCTTTGCCCTGAATTTGTTTTGTATATTTGTCATTACTCTTTCCTGAACTTTAACTGAACCCTAACTAAAAGCCTACGTCCCTGTAGCCATTATCTAAGGATATCAATTCCAGAGTAGTTCTCCTATTTATAAATTCCATTAGGATGAGGCTCTCTCTTCTTTTTTTCAGTGAACTTACTGTTTTTGTCACTGTGACTGAGCTTTCTCTGTCACAAAATATCTATCCCAGAGAAACCCCAGAATCAACTTTACTTGCTAAAACTCCCTAAAAAGTGTTTGGTTTTATTTTTTATTTACTCTGATTAAAATTTTATTTTTTGTGACTTCCTCACAACAATATTATACACTTTCCCTGTCCCCAGATTGCACAAAGGAATTTTATCAGCGTGAGTGATGAGACTTAGCTGTTAACCAGTGTTGTATGATTGAAGTAGATCATAGATCCAAAGTCTGGAAAATCTTCTGTGAATACACAAAACATTTTGTGTGATTTTGTGGAGAGATTTATCTATCTGTGGCTTAGAGAGTTACTGAAGCATGCAGAGGGTGAGTGACTTGCCTATGGCTACACAGCTTTTTAAACATCAAAGGTCACCTCAGGCACAGCACTCTATCTATTTTACACTATGCCTAATCAATCAGATTCAAGAGACTTATCATCAGATTGGCAGAGAGGTGATGAATTTTTGAACTATAACTCCTAAAAATTATTTGCTAAGCTATAGAATGAACAAGCTCTGCAATTACAAGCTGTGAAATTCTCATTTCAAAAATCTCAGTGCTATTGGAATCTATGATTTAAGTATCAGTATTTAAAATATTTATGTAATACTATATTGTATAGACTATGTAATGCCATTTTATATAATAAACTTATACCCTTAATGTAATTAAAAGGAAAAAGTTTCTTTGGGCAGTTCCCTCCAAATAAAGGAATAAAATAAATACCAATGATAAAGCATATCCTACTCTCAACAACTGAATATTGTACTTTTTAATAAGTATCAAATAGGTTGCACAGATGCATTGCATAGATGAAGTTGACCAAGAGCCCACGTTAGTTCCATGGGTATGAATCACTGCTAGACAAACATAAAGTGATCACTAAATTAAGATCAAGGTGACCTCTTTTGATAGATTAAAACAGATATGTACCTCTATCATATAAATTACAGATTTTTCTGATTATCTAACTTGATGTTTGGGAACGAGTGATTTACCATAAATACATTAACATTCTATCAGAAGTGAATACATTTTCTCAGGAAGATTATGTTGCTTCAAGGACGAGAATGTTCTTCAATTGTGTCTAATTCTTTGTGACCCTGTAGACCATATCAAAACAATGCTGCACAAGGGGGTTTGTGGCAAAAAAAATTATTGGAATGGTTTACCATTTCTTTCTAGTGCTTTAGGGAAGAGACCACTGATCTCAAATAAGTGGCTATTTACTTCTCGTCTTCGTCTTCCATTTTATTTAACCTTTAGGTTGATTTCATTTTTTCCTTTGCTTTGGCAATTAATAAAAGGGAGGAATTTCAGAAATTTTTCCAGGGAGATAAAATACAAAATGGCTCTTGATAATAAGATGAGAAAACACCAACCTCTCTTTTGTATAGTTGAAGGGAGAAAGGAATTATGAAAGTTCATTGAGTCATTCAATCAGGCAACCAGTCTTTGAGATGGGAAATGGAAAAAGTAAAAATAATTTCCTTATACCTCTATCCTAATCCCCCCCCACTCTCCTATCTCCAACATATCTTCTAAAGATAAAATTTTGGGGAGGCTATTGTTTTTTTTAATGACCTAAAATAAAATTTTATTTCATTTCATTTTGGGGCAAGTTACATAATATCTAGGCTATGAGACATGTAAATATTTACCTATCTCAGACTTTACTTTTGGGGACTGCTACTGGTTATATTTACTTTTGTAATCCTCAAAAAAAAAGCAGTACACACATTTAAAAATCCAAAACAATGTCTCTACTACCATGTGTGAATATGATGGAACTAGTCCTGTGATTTTGTTGGTACAGAGAATTCCTAATAGGAAAACTTCCTTTTTCAATGCATATTGCTTGGCACCTTCTCTGTGTATGATAATCTGTTATTTTTGCATGTGAATTTGGGGTAATGATCTAGGAGAAGGTTAGCCTTCAACTTCAATTAAAATTTTATTAGGAAGCAACCTCTTTTTCAAGTGATTGATGTGTGTGTGTGTGTGTGTGTGTGTGTGTGTATATATAGGTAGGTAGACAGATGGACAAATAGATAGATATTGATATATGTATGTATGTATGTATATATGAACTGATAACATTATTTCCTTGAGTTCATGACTCTGTTCTGGCATTTAGCAGTCTAACCCTAGCAGTAGGTTAGGTTTTTAGATTTGTTTTCTTTACCAAAAATTGAGAAGTTGGACTAGATCACTTCCAGGGCTTTGCCCGTGTCAATGACATTTTTTCCATTCATCATTTTTTAAAGGAATGTGTAGATAAGAAATGACATGAAAATGGAGCTTTGGTCAGCTTCTTTGGCAGAGCTTCAAACATAATAGGTTTTTAATAAATATTTGATGGATGAATAAATCATGTGAAATCATCATGTTGTGTCCATGATTAGTTAGTGGAAGATTAAAGGTTGAAATCTTATTCAAGTGCTTTATACATTACATTTAGGTTCATAAACATTTTTCTATTCTGACCTGATGATAATGATAGTGACTTTAAGGTGTCCAATGCTCTATCCTTATTTGATCCTCACACCCCCATGAATCATATGCTATTACTATCCTCATTTCCAGATGAGGTAGCTAAATCTACAAGGGACTTGAATCCAGTTATTCCTGACTACATATACCACACTGTGAACCACTGTTTTCCCCCAGTCTTTAAGAACCTATATCTGTTACAGTAGTAGTTTAGATGACATTTGATTTGCATAATCATTGATAAAAACTTAAAAGAAATGAATCAATCTTATCCCTGTAGAACTGATTATAAAATACATCCTAATTCTCCTTTGAGGACAGAAGTGAGAAACCATGGTTATAGAATGTTTATATTGTTAAATGCTGTCACTTTACTTGTCAGTTTTGCTTAACTGTTTTTCATTGTTGCAAGGGAGAATTCAGTGGAATTTGACATAAGGGAAAATGACTATGAGTATACAAAATAAAATGCTTCATTAACATTTGAAGAAAAAACAGGTTAGACAACTTCAATCTTATTTCTGCACATTCATACCCAATTGACTATGGATGAACATTAAACACAGAATTAAATTTCTCCGAGTATGTGATGTTGGAATTTTCCTTAATTCTTCCCTCTCCTTTGCCTCTCATTTGCAATCAGTCACCAAGTCTTGTTAATTCTACCCCCATAATTGAGCTTGCCTCCATATAGCCACCAAAGTAGTTCAAGCTTTCACCATCTCTTATTTTGACAATTACAATAACCTTCCAATTGTTATATCAACCTTTATTTTCTCCTTCTCCAGTCCATCCTTCATACAGTTACAAAGATGATACACAGTTACAAAGAAGTTCCAATGATTCTTGCCTTTGTAAAAGCACAAACTCTTCTGATTGGCTCAAAGACCAGTCCACCTTTCCATTTTTTCATGAAAACGATTTTTGCACCCTATTCTATATGTATTCTACAATCTAAGAAAACTGATTTGTTCGCTGTTTCTCATAATCAACACTTACATCCATTTTAAATTCCCATAATCTCGTCTGTCCCAAAAGCTTTCTTCTAGGCATTGAATACCCTCTTTCTTCAGATCTCCTAATAGAATCTTATCTTCTTCAAAGAACAACTCAAGCTTTACCTCCTACAAGAAATCTAACTGATTCCACCTCCACCCCATTTGCTAGTGTCTTCCCCCTAGAAATTACTTTCCATATATTTTGTGCTTAGTTTTCTATGTACATATTGTTTCTAAGCTCTTTTAGGGCAGATACTGTTTAATCTTTGTATTTGTATATTCTTTTTGTTCTACACCAAGCACAGTGTTTAGCATATCATAATCTCTTAATAAATGCTTGTCAGTTGGAGATTTTACCCTTTTCTTCAAGCTTTGTCTTTGGAGTACAATATACATTTGTTAACTTTAAATAATCTCCAAATTAATTAAATCAATAACCTAATAAAATAAGTGGACAGAATTCAGTGAAACTCTTAACTCAACTTAGTTTAAATATACTTACTTTTTGATCAGTACCCTAAAAGTTTCTATCCAAATTATGCAATCGCTATGTAAAATTATGGTGATAAAGAATGGGTTAAATTGAGATGAAATATCAGGCAAATATGAAAAGGTCAAAACAATTATCTTCTTTTAAAATCTGTTGGAGCAAATAAATGTCATATGAACATACATACATACATATATGTAATATGTGTGAATATATTTGCCAACCAACAATATGCAATTGATTATGAACTTTAAAATGTCATATGATTTTCTTCTTTTTAGGTGTGTAGGCCTACTCATGTAGTATATAAGGAAGTGTGATCTCATTTCCAAAATCTTTAAATTAGAAATCAAGATGTAAAGTTATTTTTTATTCTTCTTCTTAGTTCTGTATTTAACATGAATAGATAACATTAGTCCACATTAAAATAAAATTACAGCACAGTACATGATTTAAAAGCTTACCCAGGATCAAATCCTAGCTTTGCCAATTATTTATTCTCTTACTTTTAACAAGCCACTAACTGTTCCTGGGCCTCAGTTTCCTGATCTTCAAAGTAGTGGTAATAACAGTTTTGCCAACAATTTTCTCAAAGTATTTTTTTAGGAAAATACTTTATAAAGGTGAGGAAGTCTTGTCATTAACATCCTTCATCCTTATATGTCTAGGGTGGTTTTTCTAGCCAGACTTTCCATAGGTTTAGTTTTCATTCTTTAGCACTTTTACTTCAAGAATTCCTCCCTCATGTCTTTCTCTTATGATATACCAGTAAACCTAGATTCATGAAGGCCTATTAACTATATCAGACAACATAAACTTTGGAAAGTCCTATAAAACTTTCTCATTCTTGGGTATTTTTCTTTCAAGAAAATTTCATTCAAGTCTTCTTCCTGTTATACAAAGGAAAGCCTGATTTCATCAAGGCTCAAAACCTATGTCAGAAGAATAGATACTCTGGAAATATCTACCCTTATTCCATCTACCTAGGAGAGGAGCTGTTTGTAGAATTTAACTTTGGTTTGTCCTTATAAGTTGAAGATAAGTGGTCATTATGTACTTATCATATTTTATTTTCTATTGTAGTTATTTGCATGTATGCATTTTTTTTATTTCTTTTACTGAGGTATATACTCAATAATGTCAGGATTATGATCAAGGTCTTTGTCATCCCCCCAGTGCCCTACCACAATATTTTCTGTACATAATAGGCAACAAATAATTGTTTGTTGAATTGCATTAAACTTTCAATCAAATAAAATTAATAAGTCTTGATGTTACTAACATCATTTTATATTTTCCTGATTACTGTTCTTTGTATCTTTTTTATTTGCCTACACAAAGAGTTTTAATTATTTTTTAGAATAGTTCTTTTAAACAATCTCCTTTTTTAAACATATTTTTGTTCAAGTTGGAGAAAGCAAGTTTAGAAAACCGTTTTTGGTGATATTTCCCCTTTCTCCACCAATTTTTCATTGCATTGATAATCCTCTCTGCTTCTCCTTTTGCCACTGTTTATTACAGAGGAAGTATCTGCAAGAATAGTCCAAGTAGTAACTGCGGAAGCTGTTGCAGTCCTCAAAGGTGAACAAGAGAAAGAAGCCCAGCATAAAGACCAACCTGCAGGACTCCCTATAGGTAAATCCAGGAGCTTGCCAGGGTTATTTGTACTTCCTTTCTCTATTTGGTCCTCAATCTGTATCAATTCTGCTTCATAGGAGTAGTTAAGGTTGCTGTGACATGCTAGGCTTCAGTCCATTTTTTAGAAGCAGGAAGTTCTGACTATCCTTAGTGCCCTTTGGAGTAAGTAGGTTTTGAGTTTCTACCCTAATTAGTTCTCTCAGTTCTTTCATCAACTGAGAAGTAGGTCAACTAGAACTATAGTTCAATCATGAAAGAGCCATATTATAACTGCATATCTTTAACCATAAAGAAAGAATCTTTCTTCCCCCTTTTTCTTATTTCCAACTGAATATCAAGTACCGGTTTCATAACTTCTAGATCTCTCCTCCATCTTTTGCTCTTATTTCAACTGTTATGCTCTCGAGTATAGGCCCTTATTATTCACATCCTGGACTATTTCAAGAACATCCAAGTATTTTAGGATTAAAAGGTGGAAGGAGCTTAAAAGTCATGTAGTCTATTCCACTCCTTTTCTTATAAATGGGGCAACTAAAGTCCAGAGGTCCATTTTCCTCTCCCTCTAATCTATCCTTCTGAGACCAAGCTCAGCTTCCTGATGAAGTCTTATCCTTCTTTTTAGTCAAGCAAACAACAAACTCTTCAGTAGCTTCCTAATAACTATGAAGTAAAATTCAAACTTCTTTGTCATTCAAGGCCCTCTTCCCACTGGTAGCAGTCCACTTTCCTACTCCCCTATATGCAAGTCAAAGTAGATTATTCTTTGTTTCCTAAATATGCCTTTTATCTTTTCCTTGAGTTTCTACCCAGCCTACAAAGTCCACTTCCAACAGCACTTATGCAGCCCGGAAAACACCACTGTTTCAGACTTAATACAATATTTTGTCTTGTACTTTATGTGTATTATATTAATCTATGTTTGTTCCTTCTGACCATGTTAAACTGAAAACTTAATGAAGGTGGAATAATCATTTTGTCTAACTCTCAGTCTCCTCTTCCAGCTAACATTTTTCTTCACACAGTAGATCTTCAAAAAAACATTTATTGAATTGAATTAAAGATATCATAGACTTGGCTTGACATTACTTTTTGCATTGGCTTACATTTTCTTTTAAGAGAATTACTGAAAATATAGTTCCAATATCAATAACAAAATTTCATATTGTATAGTGCTTTCCAAAGTGTTATCTCTGTAGCAACATTACAAGGTAGATTATATTATCAAACCCATTTTACAAGAGAGAAAACCATGAATTAGAAAAATAAAATAATATATTTAGAATCACATACTTAGGAGGAAATGAAGCTATGTCACAGATTGTAGAATCACAGAATTTGAGAATTAGAAGAGACTTCATTAGCTATTTAGCCTAAACCATATATGAAAGTAGCTAAAACTTCTAAAACTAGTGCATAATTCTGGTACCTAATTCCCTGTTTGCTGTGGTTTACACTACTCCAGTTGTATTGCTGGCTACATTCTCTTAGAATCCAAATCATATCCAAGACTATTTTGGAACAAGTAGTAACTATCTTTCCTCTCTCTGTGTGGAGGCTGATTTTCTATTATATTTACTTAAGAGCAATTGTTGCATACTCATTTGAATTTTATACCAATGAACCATTTTCATTGGTACTATCAAAATTTTCATTAAACAAAACAGTTTTTAAATCCTTGAAACAAAGGTACTTTAGGTATTTTGGAAAAGTGGGAAGTTTGAAAGGATTGATATCCATGACTAGAAGGTCCTGAAGACACATAAAATTGAGAGGGGGGGGAAGAATAAGATGTTTATATAACACAAAGCACATATATTAAGCCAATAGGTAAGTATACCTGACCTCTGCACATCTCTACTAAAGTTATACGTTGCATCTTAAATTTGGATTTCCTCTCCTACCAATCATATAGCTTATTTAGGGTTTTCATCTGCACAGCTTCAAATCTTTATTTTCAATTTTATGGTAGAATTAAAATAACATACACCAATAAATTATATGTAAAATATGTTAAATTGTCTTTGAATGAGGCCATGATATTAAAGGCCCTAAAGTTTGTTAATTATATAAGCACTTAACATATACATACTTATATAATTTTAACTTTGATTTCATAGGAATATGTTTTTCATAGAAAATCTAATTCATGTTTTGATTTTTTTGTATCTTATACCTGTGGAAAATCATATGTAAGGCAATAGGTCTACAGATTAAGTAATTATTTTCCAAGTCATAGTTGATTTCAATTTCTATTCTATGAAGTGAAATGAAAATCCATAATATATTTCAAATGGATATTTTTTTTGCCGATGATTTGAGCAAGAAATATTTTCTCTATAAAATCCTTATATCAAATCAGTATCCTAAAGAAGATGAGAATTTTAATGAGGAAAAAATACTACCTTTATTTAACAGAGTTAAATTAATTCCAAGATAATTCATAATTATTTATAGTGTCAAGGCCAAAGGATGGGCAGACATTTTCATTAACATACTCTTCTTTCCTTGTGCTTGTGGTTTTTATTTGCTCCAAATTGCTTTAAAATGTTGACTTGTACTACTAGCATTTTGTGTTTTTATGTAAATAGATAAAAATCTGTCCGTGTTTTAACAACTTTTTGACAATTTTTACCAAAAATGTGTATCATATACTTTAAAACAGTCAAATGACAGTCAAAAATAGTGAAGCAAGAGCTTCATCTTTCCTTTCCAGATCAAATCCAGAGTCAAGAGTCTTAATGTGCAAATTTGAATGCAGTATAGTGATAAAGAGTAAATATTTTACTCATCTGTCATTCAGAAGACAAACTGAATAAGTTGATGGCCATTATCTATAGAAATTTGATCATTTATTTTGATGATTTTTGATGATTAATTTGCTGATTATTTCTAGAAGAAAAAGCAATACTTTGCTTTTATGAAGTTTAAAAAGATGTCTAGTAAAATATTGAGTTAATCATTGTACTTTACTTTTTTATCTTTCCTTGAATTGACAAAACAGCTCTAGTTAAAATTAGTATGATATGCCTAGCTTATGAATTGCTCAATCTCATTTCTCCATTGTTCCATCTCTAGCAGTTGAAGAGTCTGCTAATCTGCCTCCCTCTCCACCTCCATCACCAGCCTCTGAACAGACTGGAACAGTGGAGGAAGGTAAGCATACATGGGACATTTGGGAACAAAGTCTTCAGATAAAAGGGAAACAAGCTCCAATTTCAGGAGAGTAAAACTTTGTAGCATATTGGTAGAAAGACTTGCTTTGGCTCTGCCTTAGCTTTTTTAAGATGATATTTTATCCTTCAAATAACCTGGAACTGGTTAAAAATGTATAATATGTAAATATCCATTTGAGCTAAATAAAATCAGAAATCAAAATATGTAGGGAAAAAAAAGGGGGGAACCCTGCCTTTAAGGAGCTAGAATAAATAATAATAACTGTTTTAATACAAGATTATTCTGGCAGCAAGGATAATTGGATGTTTAATGGGTCCTAAATAGCATCAGGAATGGCTTTAACACATTCATAAGTCGATTATGCAATGTCAGGAATCTGATTTAACCCTATTAGAGAAACATATGTGACCTTGTGAAAACATTCACTAGAACTGAAAATGACAACTTCAGAGCCAAGAAGCTGGATTCCATCCCTAACAGGACACCTTTCAGTTCTTGGAATCTGAAGAATCCAGTTTACCAGAAACTCAATGAAGCATAATATAATACCATGTAAGCTTTCTTCTCCTCAGTGATAAACTAGGATACTACCTTAGTATAAAATTCCTTCAGACTCTCAAATGAAAAGTACTATTTAAGGGTAGGATATTACCATTCACCTCTTATTGCTTGAAATACCACTTAAACTGCTTCCATTCATTCAGTTTAAAATAAAAGAGCGGAATTGTTACAGACACTGAATTCATCCTAATGTTTTGATTCATTTTTTAATTTTATTTTCTCTTTCCATTTTTTCTTCTTTTGATCATGCTAGTTGTTTCTTACAGATAAACAATGATATTACTATGAATGTCTAGATATACACATCTGTATGTAAAGTCAAGTATATCTGATTATGCTTTTAAAAATAGTAGTATCATGGATACAGTAAAATTCTGAGGTTTTCTAGAATAATTTTAAATCAAATCAATTTTAAATACATTTTATATAAGACCAGATATTTAGAACTGGAAGGGACCAAATCTCATTTTACATGACTGGAGTATAAAACAGTTAACTGACTTGTCTAAGGTTGCACAAATAGTAAGAGACAGACCCAAAATTTAATTATAGGTAAGATCCGCTAACTCAAATATAGCACTATTTCCACTTCACCACACTGTTAAATATTTTAGACTCTCTCTCTCTCTCTCTCTCTCTCTCTCTCTCTCTCTCTCTCTCTCTCTCTCTCTCTCTCTCTCTCTCTCTCTCTCTTCTCTCTCTCTCTCTCCTCTCTCTCTCTTTCTCTCTTTCTCTCCCCTTTTTCTGTCTCTTTGTCTTTTTCTGTACTTCTCTCTCTCTTTCTCTCCCCTTTTTCTGTCTCTCTCTGTCTTTTTCTGTCTTTCTCTTTTTCTGCCTGTCCTTATTTCTATCTCTGTTTCTTTCTACCTCTCTGTCTCTCTGTCACTCTCTGTTTCTCTCTGTATGTCTCTGTCCTGTCTTTGTCTCTCTGTCTCTCTTGTATCTCTCTGTCTTTCTGTATCTGTCTCTGTGTGTGTGTATATATATGTGTGTGTGTGTATATATGCATACACACACACACATATATATATATTTCATTCTCCCTCTGTCTCTGTCTCTCCATATGTATGTATATATCTATATATTTATGTGTGTCTATATATTTATTAGCAAAATATCTACAAAGAAAGATTTCTCTGTTTGCAGAGACACACACAAATTACCTGGATTGGATTTTAATATAAATAAATCTACATATTTAGTCATTTGAGTATGTGTCTATCAGATAATTTCAGATGAAATTATTTTAAGGAAAGCAGTCATTTATTTGATTCCATCTTTTTTTCAGTTCTTAGTGAGTTTGAGTGGTTTCTTTTCCTCTTAAAAAATCCTGCAGTGTGCTGTAGTGGACAAAGAACTGTTTTTAGAATTAGAAATACATAGATCCATATCCCGCCTCTGACATATACTGGCTGTGTGACTCTGGACAAATCATTTAACCTCTCAAAGCCCCCAAAGAAGTCTTTAAAAGTATAAATTAGAGCCACAACAGTTGCTAATCTGAATTGGTAGAGGGTTTTTCTTTACTGAGAATTCTCTAGTGAAATCATGGACCAAATACAAAATAACCTGCAAGCTTTTGAACTCTATGTCAACAGAAATTTTTTTTTAATGCCCTTTATTTACAGTAACTATAAAACTCAAGTACTAAGGGATACAAGATAATTATGAAACAGATTTTGCCCCCAGGATGTTTACATTCTTAGTGTCTACTCTAAAAACAATAAAAAGTATTTTTATAAGTGCATTCATCTCTAAATAGCTAGTTAATCCTCCTAAGAGACAGATGTAATTGTTGAGCAGCTGATTACCCTCCTGGGAACATAAAATACCACAGCTCCAGCAGGTTCTGACTTCCACATTCTATCAGAAATGTATTCAGTAGCCAAGAAGCCTTTTCATAATTTGAAATTGTGAAGGACTGTCACCCTTTGAAATTCTACATAATGACTGTTGTATCTACTTTATGGAGAAAATCCAACTCTGGAAATTGAAACAAATTTAAAATATGAACAAAATATGGCTTATTTGACTACTCTTTCATTGAAACAGTTGATGATATAATTGTTACTTTCCAGATTTCTGTTCTGGAAATCTCACTTTTCATAGAAATTAACTTGAAGACATAACTAGAAAGAACATTGGGCTTGGAAGGGGGGGGGGGGAAGCCTGTTCTTGCTCTTCTGAATATTACTTACTAACTGGGTGTCTTGGTTGGCAAATTATTGAACCATTTTCATAGATGGTCATCAAGATCTATTCTACATCTAAATCCTCTAAAATAGCAAAATTATTTTGTTATTTATGTTTTTAGAACCAATTTTTACTAGTTTGGCATTAGGTTCTGATTTTCATTGTTAAAAAGCACATATGAGTTATGAAAAGAATCAGTGAATCAGTGCCTTGATTTTAAAATGAGAGATTGGTACTGAATTCTGTGTTCTTGTGGAGGGTATATATCGTTGCTATCATGAAGACAGTTTTCCTTCCCAAGTCATTCTGTGGTAACAAAAAGAGATGATGTTCAAATGGAAAAATTCTCAAATTTTTCAAGATAGAAAGGATTGTATAGTTAAAATTTTACCAGAGGCAGCTGCCTTCAATTCTGTGCTTTGTAGCATGCCCTAGGCCTTCATGGGAAGTAAATCTGTGTGGATTCACTAGAAATACTATAAAATTGATTTTTGGAAGAATCATTTTAATTCATTTTAACTAAGACAAGGGCTCATCAGCAAATTGATTATTAAGTGCCTACTATGTGCCAGTATTCTAGGGATAAAAATAAATAAATAAATATATAAAACAATTCCTATTATCAAAGAACTCATATCCTAACAGAAAAAGCAACAAGAACATATCCATGTATCTACAGAAGAAATTTAAAGAGAATAAATAAAAATAGTAGTTGATTGTAAGGTAATTTGGAAGGCAGAGCTCAAGTAGGAAAGACTACCTCGTTTAGTAGAGGACATTGATTGCTTTATAAAATAGCAATAACATATGCTGAAAATTATATTTTCAAAGTATAATTCTAGAGCATAACCAAAATTTTGTGTAAAGGAGAATTTCAGAGAACTTTTTCCATTAATTGAAACACTTGGTATCAATTTTGAAAGTTCTATTTATGTAAAAATTGACTACTCAAGTACAAAATTTAGTGTGCTGTATCTCATTATAACCCAGCTCATTATTCCAAGGATTAGAATATTGCGTAGTCAGATTCTGACAAAACATATGGTTGGCCTTTAGAATTATTCCCATCCCCCAAGACTAACAACTAATTTTATTATGTATGTAACTAATGTTATATAAGGGTTCCATTGACTTAACAAATGAAGAGAAAGGAAGGTAGCTAAGAATTTGCTTCTGACCACTGAGCTCCCTTCTAATACAAGACTCTGATCTTGACTTCATGTCATATTAAATGAAATCTATTGGAACTGATGAAACTCAGCTCCAAAGTTCCATCGTTTTTTCTGCTTCATAACAAACAGTATGCCTGTAGGGTTCCAGTATTTTTATGTTGAAGGTTATTGATGAAATATTATTAATCCTATCCTCCTAATTCCACACTAAAATTGATTAGGTAGGTATACTTGAGGCTCTTGGGACTTCAAAGGAGACTAGAAATATAAATAATCAATAATACCAGGCAGGAGTCCATTGGATTCTTCCAGGCATTCTTTTTGAAGTTGTAGTCCTCAGGGCAACCTATGAACTCAGAAGGTGCAACTTTTCAAAGAGAATTCCTTTTTTTGCTTGCTTGTTTTTTAACTTTCTATTTTTGATAAGAAGGAAAGGTTTTTGAAAATATGATAGTGTTTCTTTGAAAAGTTGCAGGTCTAATGCACGGTTTTGGATTGTTTCCAAGTTGTCACCTTCATAAAAGTATAAGAGGAAAATGCCCAAATCTCTAGAAGAGCAACAAATCAGATGAGTTATTCCCTTGAAGTCACCATTTCTGAGGTTTTAAGTATTTTTCAACTTCATTTTCCAGAAAAACAATATTGAAAGTAAATCACAGAATACTAATTTTTGAACCCATCACTTTTGTAAGGTTGTTTAACGTAATAGAAAATGTTCTAATATGGTGAAATAATTAATAACTCCATTAGTGACTATAAAACATGGATGGCTGGGTAGTGGATCAAGACCAGTGTTCACAATTCAATCAAGTGTTAGAAACTTTCTCTAGGTCAATTTCTCTCATTAGCTGAGAAGTCATTTAAATTAGTGAAGACAAAAACTAAATTAAAATGTTTAATATACATAATATATACTTTAATATAGAATCATAATATAATCAGTATTATAAATTGCAATTTCATATAAACATATAATTAAATGTTTAATTTTAAGGGTTTTTTGCCATTAGTATGTTAGAGTAAAATAAAAAATAAATAAACCCTTAATTTTAGGTTTTTTCCATTAGTATGTTAGAATAAAACAGGGGGCAACTCAGTGGATAGAGCACCAGCCCTGAATTCAGGAGGATGGGAGTTCAAAGCTGGTCTCAGACACTTAACACTTCCTAGCTGTGTGACCCTGGGAAAGTCACTTAACCCCAGCCTCAGGGGAGGAAAAAAAAAAGAATAAAATAAAAAATAAATAAACCCTTAAACCTTTACACTTTAAGCATTGTACAAATGTCAGTTATTATTATTAGGGCTATTGCTATTATTAGGAAGTTAAAGGAAGTTCTAACCATCTATCCTGAAACAACAACATCCTTGAAATCGTCTATTAAAAAGTGCTCTAAGTGTTAACAAATGCTTTAGAAAAAATTTCTTACCATCATTGCAATTATCTGCTTATCTCTCATTTTCATTATTTGGTTATGAAAAATAAATTATCACTCTGAAATCAAATATGTTATACAGAAAAAATGTGATACTTAGCACTGAATTTCTAATAGAAATTGAATTTATAGATATACTCTTTTTTTTCTAAGTTTATGTCAATAGCTATGAAATTCATATTTTTGATCATAATAAAAATATAAATAGTGCCTGGCTCAGCCAATAACTTGCACAAAGGAATGTATAAGTCAGTTGCAATATAGTTTGGCTTTTTTTTTGGGGGGGGACATTGAATTTTTAGTCACAGGACCTAAGTTCAAATTGTGACTCCATTATTGATTTCCTGAGTGACACTGCCAAAGTCACTTAACTTCTCCAAATTTCAATTACTTCATTTGTAAAAATGAAATATGTAGACAAGATCTTTTCAAGGTTCTTTCAAGGACAAACAATACAAAAGCAATGCCTGCTATAAGTACTATAAGATATTATTCATTTTCATATTACTCATGAAAATTTCAGTATTTAAGAAATTCAAATGATTCTCAATTATTAATTATACTTACATTCATAAATATGTTCAAGCTGATAAATATATTGCTACATATGGATCAGAAAATCTATAGGGGATAGTGGTATTTGTGGCTATTATACTTAAGATAAGAATTACATCAAATTAGTGACAGTCTTTTCTTTGTCAATGAATGAATCTAAATAAGAATTAGTAATTAAGGCAATAAGTATGGAGGAAAGATTTCATTGAAACACATAAACACAGATACATATATAAATAATACATATATTCAACATAGTAGTTTGAATAATTGGTCAATTCCTTGCCCTGCTTGCAGTTGAAGTTATCTGCATTTTGTGTACATTATTGTTCCTTTTGGAATTTCTTTTGTCCTTTTGGACAAGAATATAATAAATGGTTTTATTAAAATTTTGGGATAATTCTAAATTATTTAATCATTAGTCAAATTAATTTTCTTTTCTTTTTGTAACATAATGGTTTAAAACTATTATTTTAAAATATCCATAAACCTTAATATTAAAAAAGAAGTTTTTATATGCTATCAATAAGGGGTTTAGACAAGATGATATCAAAATGTAACTTCCAGTTCTAAAGATGTATTAATCTATTTTCTTAAGGGCACCAAAATGTGGATGTCTTACTAGATTATGAAAAGAAATATAGTTGTTTTCATCATCCTCATTATCTTAAAACAACAACAACATTTTTAGCAACATAACTATCTTTGCAAAATTTCACTTTGGATTCAAAGTCAATTTTGGAGCTAGATCAAAGAATTCTTTAAAATAAAATAAAATATTCAATGAATAATTCTTTCTCTAGTTACAGTGGCCCCACAAAGCCAACTTTCTAGATGTCCCTAAAATCAATATGCTATAGTATGCAAAGATTATAGATTGCTTCTTGATAGTCTTCAGCTCCTTGGGAAACTTTTCTGCCAATGAGATGACTAGAGTTCTTTTATTCCTTCAGAAATAGTGTGAGTTAAAATAGGTAAGAATACATTTTTAAATTGTTCTATTCAAAAATAAAAAGGAAGATAGATAGATGGATGGATGGATGCATGGATGGATGGATAGATAGCTTCTTTTACAAGAAGCAAGTGCTTACCATATATATATACATGCTTACCTTATATATATATATATACATATATATATATATGTATATATATATATTAAAAGCTATGGTTGAAAAACTCTTCAAATGTAAAGTTTATGGATTTTCCACAGTAAAATTAGATTCATACCCAAGCATTATTTAAAAGAAATTGTAATGTGAGTGAGGGCTTCATTTTCCTTTTTTTTTTTATTATTTTTTGCATCTATTCAATACTGCTTATCTTGTCAATCAACTATTATTTATTAAGCACTTACCATACCTGACTAAGCTCTCAAGATGCTAAGAAAGAGAAAAATGGGGGCTGAAATGAGATTCCATCTTTTCTTTCATTTTTTCTATTTTATTAATGGATTCTAAAAGTATAACATCTGGCTGGTTTCTACAATGAATGGTTTAGCAGAGGTGGAAGCAAATTTTTTTTTGTTTTGTTGCAACTTTTGTAGCAGAAAAATACAAAAATCCCAAAGGTAAACTACCATTTGTGGAGAATAAAAAAAATTTAGTTTGTGCTGATAATATTTGGTTGAATACCAATGACTCTCTAATCATATGATCCAATTATAAGATTAAAACTACAGGGTTGGGGGACTGCTACTTCCACCCATCAAAATTTATTACAAACCAGAATTGGAAAGATTAAAAACAAGATTAAAAATAAATTAAAATTTGGGTTATCATAGTATCACTTTAATTGCACTCATGTGGTTTCACTTTACACAAGGGTGAGATACCAGCCTGTTTGGACAGGAAATGTACTTCCAGAGAATTTCAATGAGACACGAGTATAGGGACAATGGAAAATATAAAACATAGGTAATATCTGTATTTTAATGAACTAAAAATAATATGTTCAATAAAGCTTTAACAAGAAGCAACTAACTAAAATCCTTGAATGATTTTTTTTCCTGAATACTGCTCTTAAAAGAAAAAAAAAAAAAAAACAAATCACAAAAAATAAGTTTCTATCAGAGAGATAAAAAAAATAAAATACCAGTTCCCAGGAATCAGTGCAGATTCAATCCCATCTCTTTTGTTATCTACTTCTAATAATCACATATAATAAAGTTGAAAGACACCATTCCAACTTCAGTTATCCAAGAAAAATTTCATTACATTGTCTGAGTCTTCCTTATTGAGGCAGGAATGGAGACTGATACACTTAGAATGCATTTTGAATGGTTAATTTTCAACAGACTTTCCTACAAAACTTCTGGCTAACTTTCTGTTAATTAGAACAATAAAATTAACAGCATGCTTAATTCCCTGAGCATTCCAGCTATTTTCAATATCCTATAGTATTCCAAATGAGAAGTTTTGCCCTTACTTTTTCACCTATTTTAACAACTTTCTTTTTTGTAGCTGATGAAATTTGCACATTTGTAAATGTGAGAAGATTGAAAATTGGTTTCTCCCTAAGGAAATGGTGGATTGATTTTTCTAGTGCTGTGTTTCCATTCTAATGTTTCTGTAGTTGTTGGGCTTATTTGAAGACATGATATAGAAGACTTCTGAAATGCACAAAGGCTGCACACTGCCTGTGATTCATGTAGATCAATAAATGGCAATAAAATTATCAAAAAGAATAAGTTGAATTCACTGGATACTGAAGCATGAAACATTCATCTTTTCCATTCTTCATTGGCTCTGGCTGACTTCCATCCATCTACCCCACCCTGTTGCTTCCATGATCTCTGTCCCTGTGCATGCATCCATCCTGTCCTGTCTTACCTTGTGTCTGTCTGTCTTGTCTAGTTCTCCCTGCAGTTTCTTCCGTGTGTCTGTTTGTAGATGAAGGGGCTGAGGATAAAGTGGGACCTCTGCCTGCCACCAGCGGGGAGAGGCGTAAGCTCCTAGCCCCCTCCATTTCAGTGTCTGTGCCTGATGATGACCCTTACAATTCAGATGAGGAGTACTATGAGCACCCCTTGTTCAGCTCAGAGTGGATTGACTGTAGTATGCTCCCCAGTGCCACCACGCAGATGGCAGAGACCCTGTTGAGCCATGACAAAGGTGAACCAAGCATGGTCCCTTTTTGCTCCTCCTCCCCACCCTGAAACCTTGACCATATTCATCATGTTACTTGTGCCTTCATGTTGGGGAGGGAACAGAGACAACATGTTTTTTCCACATGGAAATGAAGTCCTTATGTAGGCTCAGGTCCACTACTTTCTTAGTGGTATAATGAATATGTTTAAAAGGGACATTTTATTCCAAAGCAACAGCAAAGAGTAAGGTAAGAGGTTGATTTCTAGGATTAAATCCTTCCCATCATCTATTAATAGATAACAAAGTAGTATGTAAATTATAGTATATACATTTATCTTCTTGTGTAGGCTAACAAAGGTATATGTATTTCTTATATTCTTCTGCCCAGCCATACAGCATCATTGGAACACAATCCAAAATCAATGGGTTCTACTTTAACTTTGTACTAAATTCATGATGCATAACTGTACAATCTGGGGAAAGGTTACTTCAGTAGTCTGTTGAGGCAGAATTGATTATGTGGCTTTAATTCTTTCCTATGTACCATCTACCTATGTTTAGAAACTGGGAAGTAAATCACTTAGTGGTTTTATTGAGGGAGCTCTGTGGCTAGAGCACTGGATTCAAGAATCAAAAAAGTCATGAATTCAAATTCTGTCAATTGTGTGACCCTAGGCAAGTTCCTTCAGCTGTAAAATGGGGCAAAAATATATCTACCTCAAAAGATCATTGTGGGGATTAAATATTTTGCAAACAAAGCCAATGTCAATTGTTTCATAAAATTTAATTGCTATATATTTGCTAGCTATGATTATTATTAACTTTTAATTGGCTTTGTTGAGATGAGATGAGGCATATAGCTAATTATATAATAACAATTTAATCAACACCATGAAGTAAAGCCAACTATTCTTCTTAAACCTTAAGGAAGATGTCATTCTGGCATTGAAAAAGACAAGGATGTTTGACTACAATGTTAAGAATTACAGTTGTAGACATCTATTATTGTGAATAACAGCTGAGTGTTCTATGTCATACAATCTAGTTTCCTGTATCCTACAGTTTGATATTCATATCCTACATGGATATGCCAAATTTTCTTGAAATTAAAATACGCTAGTGTATTGCCAATCCTAATTTGATAAAGTAAAAGAATGTGTATTTGTAGAGGAAAAAAAATCTATCTTTCAATTGTATTCAGAAGATAAAATAGTAAAAGCAAGAAAGGTATAGGTGACCAATAAAGGATGAGTGGATTAGAGTGTACAACAAACATGATTTATGAAAAATAAGAAACAAAAGGATTTTGAAAAATTTACTTTTATGTCACATTGAATGTAGTACTAGTATTGAATGTCTCCTGTTATCACAGGAGAGTAACACTAAAATTCTTTAATTTGATCACAGAAATCAATTATGTTATGCTACCATGAAAGGGTAATTTAAATGAACATGGTAAGGTAAGCTCAAAAAAGCAAAAGTACAACTTAAAGAAAACCTCTCAAAGCAAAAATGTCAATTTGATTAACTATTAACATAGTAAATATGTATATCTAGCTAATAATTTTTAGCTAGTAATAAATTTTACATTAGAAATAAAATGTGTGTTTGGGGAAAGAACCACATTTTATTCTAGCAATTTCTTCCTTCCACTCTGTTCTTAAAACTAAAAGGCATGTAATATTCCCAATATAACTCTTCCATTGAGATATAACAAGGTAGAAAATGTTTTACCATAATTACTTTTTCAATAATATGAATATTTTCCAATAATTTCTCTTATTTTATGTTTGAAATATCAGTGAAATAAAAAATAATAGATAATATTTTTTGGATATATGAATTTGTTATTATTTAAATTTAGATGCCTAAAAATAGGTTCTAGAAAATAATATGATTTTATGTTGTTTCCCTAATCATATTTTCCAAACTGTTTGGGACTGTAATTGATTTTTTTCTCATTTTCTTCCACATAGCATAGAAAATGAAAGGGACAACTGCATATATTTCAGCCTAGAAATGATTGTACCTGTAATTTCATTAATATAAGAAATTAGGAAATTCTCAGATGAGGAAACTCCCTCTAGTTACCAAAATAGGTTGATACCTTCTTTACCATGTAATTTCATAAAGAATTATCCAGAGCCCTGATAAATTTCTTGCAGGGGGTCACACAGCCAAGACATCAGGTCTTGAATCCAGATGTTCCAGGCTTCAAAGCTACTTCCCCATTTACTATTCCATGCTGCTTTGTATACCATAGAAATATTGAATAAATTCTAGTAAGTCTTGATGGATTCTACATTAGGGCAACCAAGGTACTTAATCTCTGACTTTTTTTTTTTTTGGCCTCTGAGAAAAACATGTCCTTTAAAAGTTTATTTTATTAGAACTCTCTCTCCAAACTCTCTCTCCAAAATTGTGCATTCTTATTCTTAAATTCTTATGTAGAGACTTCCTACATTGGAAAAAACAGTACATAACTAACAATTGCAGTGCTTTTCTGAATACAACCATACCATTACATTTCACAATCATCTGTTAACAAGTGGCGCCATCTCTTACTTCCAGCAAATATTTGACATATTTTCAACCTATAGCCATTTCTGCTAAGGGAAAATAGAGCAATAAAACTCTTTCAGCTCTCAATTTTCAAATTAAATGGCATTTCAAGAGATTAAAATGCATTATCATAAAATGATTGTGCAGTATAATATAGCAACCAGTAGACAATGTATCTTTCATAATAAGATTAATTTGTTCATCCTAACTGTAGAAGAAAATCCACTTGAGGTTGCCATTATATCATGGAGATAGAGCTGAAAGTGTTATTTGTATAAAAGCTCTGTTGAATGTTGTACTGTGTGTTATCTGTAGTCCTGATGTCAACATTTTTTTCATCCCTAAGAAGAAGAAACAATAGAGGGTCCAATGGCTGAGGAGGTGAAACCTGCTGCTCTTCCTGAAAAAGAATGGGGCAAAGAGTGTGGTCCCGCTAAGTCCTCAGACCAACCAATGGACCTCAGTGAGGTCCGAGTGGATTCTAGTTCAAAAGCCAAAATAGTTCCAGAAGAAAGTTTTTCCCCTGGGGGACCACTTGAGAAAAGTATAAAAGTGGTCCAGGAAGTGTCTCTGGATATAAAAACACCTTTCTCTTCTGAGGAAGGTGTGTCTCCTTTAGGATTTGCATGTGTTTGCTAATAAGTAGGCTAT
This sequence comes from Sminthopsis crassicaudata, assembly GCF_048593235.1. Lineage (NCBI taxonomy): Eukaryota > Metazoa > Chordata > Mammalia > Dasyuromorphia > Dasyuridae > Sminthopsis > Sminthopsis crassicaudata. The sequence goes on along the minus strand of NC_133619.1, from coordinate 73,657,430 downwards.
TTTATAGCTTTACCAACTTGGCATTTCCCAAAGCTGTTCCATCTTTTATTCTTCTCATTCTTATAGTGCTGCAGTTGTTATGCTTCAAGAGTACATAGCTTGTATTTGCATCGGTGCTCCTTGACCGCATGGTTTCCTGCTGTCGCACCAGATTCCTGATTTTACTTTGCTATGATACAATATGCTTTGCAGCTAAGCTGATAATGTCACCTGAGTGCTTTTCCTTTGCCCATCTCAGATGTTTGCCAGTCACATTGCTAATATGTGTACACTTTTATTTTATTTTATTTTAATTTTTTGGTGCAGAGATTCATCTGCTTTTCTTTCAAAAACTAGATTTGTTGACTTGGACAGTGATACCAAAGGCTTAAACTATAGATGTGTTTTTGTTTGCAGTGCAGTGTGCTGTGTTTTTATGCTTTAGTGCATTCTGGTTTAGTTTTTCTTGAGCTACTGCTGATGCTTCTTGTGTCATTTCCCTTCCATATTGCCATACCATTCCTTTGGTCATTTCCAAATTTCTTGAGTTTTCATTCATCTGACCTTTATTAGAATTTCATAAAGTATTTCTTTTCTATTGTTACAACAGGATACACAAGTACTTAAGGTAATGATGTTCCAAAACACTTTCTTTTTGAGAGATGATTTGATTTTATTCTTCTTTACCAAACTTTACAAAGTAAAGTATATCCCCAAAGTGTTAGTGCAGTTTTAAGCTTTAATGGTTATTGATTAAGTTTTTATTAGCTAATAGTTATTAAAGTTTAAAACTGTAATAAAACTCTTGGACTATACTATACTTCCACTTGGTCCAATTAGCACAGGCCTTATGCCACCAGTGGAATCAGATATGATGGTACATACCTATAATCAGGTAGGCTGAGGGTGATGGATCCCTTTAGTTCAGAAATCCTGAGCTCAAATAAAGGTAAATCCAATCTATTATCTACATTAAGTTCCTGACTAATTTGGTGAGCTCTTTCTTGAAAGCTAAACTCCTCCAGCTGCCTAAAAAAAGGGGTGAACTGCTCCAGGTTAGAAAAACAGAGCAGGTTAAACCTTTCATAATGATCCATATTTGGATCAGGCCTGTGAATGACTGTTATATTTCCCACCTTAAGTCAGATAAAGAGATTCCATCTCAAAAAGAAAAATCAAAACAAAAAAAATGCTAAAATGCTGTCATCAGTTATCATAGCCATCAAAAAAACTATTATGATAAACAGTGTTTTTGAAGCTATTAACAAGTAATGTTTTCTCAGTTGTTTTAGAATTGGCTTTATTTTAATTTTCATTGATTAAGCACACAGCTCTTCAATCTCTATTATTTTAAATTTTTCATTGAGAGACTGTGATATAAAGTATTTTAAAATATTCCATGTATGTTGGGTAAAGATTTTTAATTTGACAACTTAAATTATCCCCATATTTCTTGTCTCTTTTTCATGGTTTAACTTAAAAATAGCTGGTTAACAATAATATTAGTTATTTCCTTTAAATGTGAAATGTACCCTTATGTTGGAAAATTCATATCAGTTGCTTAGTTTTAAAAATGGGGCTCAATGTCTATTAGAAACTTTTTATTCTTGAAATTAGTCACAATCCTATCTTATATGGAAGTAATTAATCTTCTGACTATAATCTGTAATTTTACTTAGGTATTGAGAAAAGTAATGTAAAAGGTTAGTGGAAATCAATACCTCTCTCAGTTAAGCCCTTAAAGTTGCATCATACCCTCTGCTAGAGAAAATTTTTTTTGTTTGTTTTTTGTTTTAATTTAAAATGTGCATCTGGAGCAAGTGCACATTTTACTCGTCTTAACATAATTCTCATACAGACCTGAGGGATTAAAAGTTCCACAACAACACTTAATTATAGATAGAGCCCATACCATCAATTTTGAATATGCATCTTTGTCTTAACCCATTTTCATACTGATTGTTAAATAAATAATATCCCTGCATGTTTCCATGTATTTTTTTTGTTTTACCCTCCCATCCATTAATCATGTCAAAGAATGATTATAAGCTGTTTGCTTAAATGCACTGTGTATGATTTGTTTAAAAAGCAACCCAATTACTTCAGATTTACTTACAGCCTCGAAGATGGAGTTCCATGAACAACAGGGTACTGGCCCTCTCACAGGTGAACCATTAGACAAGAAGGAAAAGGAATCTGAGAAAGGAAGTAAGCCTGCTGGACTGCCTAAACATGATGCCTTAGTTGCTCAGCCAGCACCACCTATAGATAAAAAGGACATACATCACAAAGAAGATGGAAAGGTACCTCTTACCCCATTTGAACAGACTTTTGGGGAAGAGCTAGAGTACATGCAGCAGAAAAGTGAACCAATTGCTGTAGCACTCGATGTGGATTTTCCTTCAGAGACTGTATTTCAGAAAGAGCAAAAAGACTTGTCCACTGAAGTACCCAAGGATGAATGGAGTACATATAGTCAATTATCTCCTGGACCTCTCACACCCATGAAAGAAAAGTATGAAGTTCAAGAAATCCCAAAGTGGGATGGGAAAAGACTAGACTCTCCAAGACCAACGCCTTTTGGAAGTATGAGCTTTTCTTTACCTTCTGAACCTAAGGCTGATTTGTCAGATGCCACAAAAGATAAACTTGAGTCCAAAGCACTACCCTCAACAACAGAGGAACTGAAGCCAGAAGATAAAAAGCCTAAGGAAGAGGTTAGCAGCTCACAGATTGCCAAAGAGATCCCAAAAGATGAACAAATACATATGGAAAAAACCTTAAAAGCAGAGGAAACAACTGCCTCAATGGAAATTACAGTATCTGTAAAAGCCGAAAAGCCAACGGTGACAGAAAGTCCTATTGAGAAAATTCCCAGTGTTGGAGAAGAAAAAGATGTAATAAAGCAAGAAAGTGAGCAGAAAAAAGAGCCTTGTACATTCAATGGACAGAAGTCTACTTTATTTGACAGTGAACTTTATCCAAAACCAGAAGAGAAAAATGTCGTTCCTGAAAAGAAAATCCTGTCAAAAGAAAATGAACCCCATAAGATATTAGATGAAGAGATGGGCATCATCAGTGTGTCAACAGAGAAAACATTCCAAAAGGAAGAAAAGAAAGACCAAAAAACTCCCACTGATGATTTAAGATGCGATTCATTCCCTGAAGCCACAACATCAAAAATGGTGGATAAAACCCCTGATGAACTAGGTCTCCTCACTGAAAAGAGTGCATCCAAAGAACTTCGAGAGGAAGTTGTTGACAAAGACATGGAGGTCCACAGAATGGGGGCTGCATCCTCTCTTGATTATAATAGGCAGCTGGATGAAGACAAATCTGGAATGTCAAAGTACTTTGAAACCTCCACATTGAAAGAAGAAACCACAAAGAACATCCAGTCTGGTAGTGATTACTATGAATTGAGTGATACAAAAGAAAGTGTCTATGAATCCTATGATACAGTTTCACCTACACATAAAAGTTCTGAAAAGCAATTTTACCCAGGAAAAGAGCAGCAACCTGCTCCCATTTTAGAGGGGGGATACAGTACCCTTGCACAGAACTATCCAACTGATCTACCTGAAGAGCCTAGCTCTCCCCAAGAAAGAATGTTCACCATTGATCCAAAAGTTTATGGAGAAAAAAGGGACCTCCACAGTAAAAATAAGGATGATTTGACTCTAAGCCGGAGTTTAGGACTTGGAGGTAGATCTGCAATAGAACAAAGAAGCATGTCAATCAATTTACCCATGTCTTGCCTAGATTCCATAGCACTTGGATTTAACTTTGGCCGGGGACATGATCTCTCTCCACTGGCTTCTGATATTCTCACTAATACTAGTGGGAGCATGGATGAAGGGGATGATTATCTTCCAGCCACAACTCCTGCTTTAGAGAAAGCTCCTTGTTTCCCAATAGAAAGCAAAGAAGAAGAACAATTGGAGGAAGAGAAAGTGACCAGAGCAGATAATATCCAGGTAGAATCATTATGTGAATCACCTTTCCTGGCCAAAGATTATTATAAAAATGGGTCCGTGATGGCCCCTGACTTGCCTGAAATGTTGGATCTAGCAGGCACAAGGTCCAGGTTAGCCTCTATGAGTGCAGATGCTGAGGTGGCAAGAAGGAAATCAGTACCATCTGAGACACTACTTGAAGAGAGCAGCACTGGCTTGACTACTCTAACTGATGAAAACCATGTTGCCACAAAAGCAGACAGTCAACTTGAGGATCTGGGTTACTGTGTTTTCAATAAATACACAGTTCCTCTACCATCACCTGTCCAGGACAGTGATAATCTATCAGGTGAAAGTGGCTCCTTTTATGATGGTTCTGATGACAAGATCCGAAGAGATTTGGCCACTGATCTTTCATTAATTGAAGTGAAATTGGCAGCAGCTGGAAGAGTCAAAGAAGAATTCAGTAGTGAAGGAGAGCTAGCCCAGCCCATCTCTGATGATAAGTCAGATCTTGGTAAAGAGTTTGATCATGAAAAGAAAAGTAATGATAAATTGGATACTGTGCTAGAAAAGAGTGAAGAACACATTGAATCCAAAGAAATGCTGCTTCTGGTAGAAAAAGAATACCCCAAAAAAGCAGAGGGAGTGGATAAAGTGGAAGCATTTGGAACAGGAATGACCTTTGAACAAGTATTTGGGAAAGAGCCCATCAAACCAAAAGAGACTTCTATTTTCATTAGTGAAAAGTCAGAAAAGAGTCTTAGTTCAGTGCCAGAGGTGACTGAGGCAGAACCATCCCCAAAAGCAGACCATGGATTGGATACTGCTGCCAAGAAAGTTGAGCAGAGTCAACCTGAAGCTAAGATCAGTGACTTTGGGCAGGCTGCTTTAGGAATGGTAGTCGATACCGAGAAAGGAACAGAAACTCATATCCAGGCTGTTCAACCAGACAAACCCCCTGAGGGAGACACATTTCCCAGTACTGAGCCCAGTCACCTGAAAGACAGCAGCAAAGTTTCTGAGACAGAAGTCAAAGAAAAAGTGGCCAAGCCTGATCTGGTGCATCAGGAAGCAGTAGATAAGGAAGAATCCTATGAGTCAAGTGGAGAACATGATCACACTCCTGAGAGTCTGACTATGGAATCCTTGAAAGCTGATGAGAGCAAAAAAGAAGTGACCCCAGAAGTAACTGTACTGCAGGAAGACACCACAGTGAAATTGCCAGCAGAAGAGCCTCCAGCAGTAAGTGATTCAAAGAGTTATGTAGTACAGACCAAGGGGCCTGATATCCAGATGGAGCAAGTTCAGCAGCCAAAAGAAGAAGTCAAGGAAACTCCAGACATCTCCATCACTCCCTCAGAAGTGATTGAACCATTGCTACAAGGGATTGTATCTGAACCAGAGGAGACTCAGAGGGAAGAAGAGGAAGAAATAGAAGCCCGAGGAGAATATGATAAACTACTTTTCCGCTCAGAAACTCTCCAGATAACAGACTTGAGCGTTCCGGCTGTCAAAGAGGAATTGGTGGAGTTGGGTGCAGCAGAGATGCCTGAGTACAAGGGAGTAATTGAGTCAGTGGTGACCATTGAGGATGACTTCATCACCGTAGTGCAAACCACAACAGACGAAGGAGAAACTGGTTCCCACAGTGTGCGTTTTGCTGCCCTCGAGCAGCCAGAAAGTAGAGCCTCTCCCCCTGAAGAAGAAGAAGAAGAAGAAATGGAAATAGAGGAAGCTGGAGAAGCAGTTGGGGAGCCCAAGGAAGGATCCCCTGAGGCCCCTGCTTCCCCAGAAAAGGAAGATGTTGGCTTTTCTGAATACAAGACAGAAACATATGATGATTACAAAGATGAAACAACCATCGATGACTCCATCATGGATGCTGACAGCCTCTGGGTGGATACTCAAGGTGTGCATTATCCTTTTTTATTTCTTGCTACCTAACAAAACTTAGTAACCTAAATGGACAAAAATTATAAATGTCCAGTGCCCAAAATAGTTATAAATACCCTAACATTTTAAAGTATCCCTATATTTCATTTTTTAAATCCCAAGGACCTTTGATGTCCCTTACTAATTTCTGATGTTGCTCTTGTTTTGTTATTATAATTTCCTTTGATCCCACAGATGATGATAGAAGCATCATGACAGAGCAGTTAGAGACTGTTCCTAAAGAAGAAAAAGCAGAGAAGGAAGTTCGGAGACCATCTCTCGATAAACATAGGAAAGAAAAACCCTTTAAAACTGGGAGAGGCAGAATTTCCACTCCTGAAAGAAAAATAGCTAAAAAGGAACCTAGCACAGTCTCCAGAGATGAAGTGAGAAGGAAAAAAGGTTCATTTAACAATCATTATTATTTTATTTTTTTTGATGTATGCCAAGTACTTCAAGATTACTGTTTCGTGGCCAGTACAGTGGTAACGTTAATAATTTATCAGATTTTATTCAGTTTTATTGAACTTGTTCATTTTTTCCTGATTGTGTGCTTTTGTGTTTTCTTATCCATAGCAGTTTATAAGAAGGCTGAACTTGGTAAAAAAACAGAAGTTCAGGCCCACTCTCCTTCCAGGAAAATCATTTTAAAACCTGCTATCAAATATACTAGACCAACTCATCTCTCCTGTGTTAAGCGGAAAACGACAGGTGACTGTGTTCAATTCTGCAATGTGGCTGGCAAACATAAACACCTATCTTTTTTTTTTAATCCCATTGCCTTAGCAGCTTCTTCATCTTATTTTTTTTCTTCTGAGACTTTACAATGTCATAAACAATATTGCTATTAAGCGTGTTGTATCATTATTTTGTTTTGTTTTCTCCCAGACAGAAGTCATTATCATGTATATGCTTATCATCATGCTCAGACATATCAGTGTGTGAGTGTGTGCTAGCATTGTGTTTGAATGATATGTTGTACAGATTTTGCTTTCCATTCTGTATGTTTTGGTGGGAAAATGGTGACAATTTTCACCGTGGTATTCATCTCCATTTATTTTAATTTTTTTCTCCTCATGCCTAAAATCATATGTATTTCTCATTTTTTCTACATCAGCACTGCCAAATCTGTTACTGATGTTGATGAATTTCACTAAAATCACCAAAAGAATCTGAGGATTTATTAAATGAAAGAGAAAAATATGGTAAATTTAAGTGGCACTATGTGATTTGCAAAATTATGTTGTTTTGGAGGGTAAGAAAATAGAAGGAAAGGGGGGGATGTATTATAAACTCAGCAGATTTTATTTCTCAGCAATCAAAAATTATCAAGACTTTCCTATTCAAGAGCACTGGCATTTTCTGCACTGACACTTTGAAATCAGGTTAAAGAAATGGGATGGGCTACCAGTGAAATTTACCTGCATAGTTAGCACTTACAGCTATAAGATAAAAATGGTTTTCCATGGCTGTCTGAGCCTGTGAAGCCTATTTATTTTTATTATCTCTTTATTTGTTCTTATTAAGCGAAGTAGCATAACCTATATCATTAAGTCTTGGAAAGGTAGGGGATGAAATATACAGCCATAAAAGATGGAAACCCATACAACTCCCTGGATTTGAAAGCATAATTTATGTATATTATAAATGTGTGAGGATGCTACATTACCTAATTTCCTATTGTGATTTATCATTTTAACTTTTATTAGCTGGTAGGCACATAGAGTGTTAACAGATGTTGAAAACAATTAGAAAAGATTTCCCTTTCCTTTCATTCCAAGCCAAAGAAAGACCTTTGGATGGTTTTTCTCTGAAGGTTTATAATAGCTCAAAAAGTGACCTGAATCTTAGAATCCATTTGATTGTGAGGGTTCTTTGACATCCTCTAAAGTACAAAATATTTCATGAAATGTTTTCCCTATAGGAATCAGTAAATATGCTTCCATTCAAGCCCCATGTATCTAGGGTATATTTGGGAAATAAGTGCTTATAGTTATAGGTGGACCCCTAATAATAAAGCTTAGAATTTAGGGTTTTGATATTGTAAAGACTATGGTGAACTAGGAACTAAATGGGTCATTAGGAATTATGTATAATTAAATTACCTTTTTTAGATTTTCAGCACCTTCCTCTTTGAGATCATTCTTCTAGTTAGTTAGATGGGTGGCTAGATTGAGTCACTTGGACCTTGTTTGAGAACCTATAGCATAAGAGCTTCTAACTTGCAGCTTTTTCACTTCATACATCCTCCTGACAAGGACAGCATGATTTTATCAGGATTAAAGAGAGAAGTTTGTATAGTGAGATTTTTTTTATTTGTTGGTTTGTTTGTTTTATCTAGAACTAGTCTAGAGAAGTAGTTAGTGCTACTAATACTCACATACCACTAAGTTTTAAAGTCTTATAAGCCCCCATGAAGAAAATGAGACACTACTTCTGTCTCTTGTTTGGTATTTGTTTTGTGTCATCTGTTAGGCACTAATATCCATCACTTGTCTTTTTCTCTGTACATTACACTGTAGGCTTTAAAAAAGAATGGGTAGTAGTGTGAAGTAGTAGGCTAACTCAATCTTCCTAAATTGTTATGATGACAGGAGCTAGATCTCTCACTATTAACAAAAATTCAATTGTAAAGATAATAGTGGTTTACATTCCCAGTTTTAAGATGAATTTCTTATTGTAAGTAAAAAGACAAAAACCACTAATTCCCTAGTGAAATATTATATATGGATTAAAAAGAAATATTTAAGATTTATGAGGGAGAAAGATTATGATTCGTCTCTTCCTTAGGTAAAAGTTTTTATTCTATCCTGTAGAGTTACACACTCAACATTTCAAGGTCACGATCATGTGGCATTGATGGGAAAACATGAAACTACATCTTAGGAAACATTACTTTTATGTGACAAGAAAGCTGAAATTATTGGTGCATAGAATAAAATTTCCCACTTAAATTTTTTAAATTTTACTTTTAAAGTCAAGTGTATCAAATAATTAATACAATCAAAATTATCATTATTTTATTAATACTTGGATGATCCATGATCCAATGTGTGTAATCCCTCAACCCAACCCATTTTCCTTATCATACTATTCTTAGCTACACCTTTCATTAAATCCTTCTAATAGGAGCAATCTAAAGAGCTAAAGGCCTTTCTCTGACTCTGAATATTTTGTGCAAACTAGGGCAAAGGGTTCAGGTTATCCAGCCACTATTTTTGAATGTCACTTTTATTTCTGGACACTAATATAGCCTAAAACAACAGACAGAATCTGGACACCCTTTTTCAAGGCAAAATTGTCAGTGATTTAAATTTTGTGGAATCAAAACATAAAAGTAGGAAGGTATTTTTTTATCCCTCATAGAATTTAATTCATAATTTGTTAGAATAATCTTCAAACAAAATAAATCCTTTCCTAGTTTAATGATTTTTGTCAGTAATTAACAATTCATCCTTTAAATAATGTAAAACAATCCTGTTAACAGATGAGTCAGAGAGATTAAAAAAGAACCTTTTAAAATTGAGCTTTCCTATTTTATGAAAGAGGGAAGGGAAATAAAAGAATTAAGATCCTTGGGCTTGGGGAAAATGACCATAAGAAAGTTTGTTTCATCATCTAAACATCTTCTCCAATGTCTACATTGCCATGTACTAGTGTGAACATGTAAAATAACTACTTTCATTATTACTAATATTCCAAAAGTCACAAGGAATAGAATGTGCAACTTACTATATGAGGCTTGAAGAAAATCACCTCATGTTATTAAATTGCACCACTGTGACCCAGCATTAAATTTGTTTGTTTACTCATTGTTGTTATTGTTATTGTTATTGTTGTTTGATTCTGGAAGAGCTCCAGAATACCATATTTGAATTTTTACCAAAACCACAAGGAATTGATTGAAGGGTTGTTTAATTCATGTGAAGTTGTGGGATCAGGTAAGTCATCAACAGAAAAAATCTGTGGTAAAATTTCATAAGGGAGGATGAAGTTCAAAAATCAAAGAGTCATACAACACTACCAAAAAGAAACAGCAGTAACAGATGTGGTCATAACAATGCAGGGAGTGCATGTTTAGAATGCATCCTACCTTACATCCTGAACTTTAAAAATGTCTCTCTCCTTTTCTCCTCTTTCTAAGTTATTCCCCTTCTCTATCCCCTTTCCTTTTTCAAGTCAAGAAAAATTTTGTGTACATACAAAAATATATAAATATTAGAAATCAAAGGCTAAAGAAAGCTTAGGGTAAGCCAAACATTGACAGGTTTGATGGAAAGCTGAGGATATGACAAAACCTTACAGATCCAGAGTAAGAACTGGGGATCTTTAATGAATATGGATTATCATTTTCAAAAAAATGTAAGCTACATTTTTTTCTTTGCTATCACCACAATAAAACAAAACCTTTGAGTAAATGAACATCTGAAACAGTGCATAAGTCTTAGGTTGTGTAGGAATTGAGGGTACCCACCTATTCATGGGGAAGTCTCAGGACAGAAGCTGAGAAGTGTTTTGGGAAATTTAAATAAAATATATTTAAAAAGTCTGGACATGGTACTGAAGGCCTGTGTACTAATCCTGTCTCTGTTAGTAATTAATGTGACCCTGATTATGTAATTTAAGCCCTTCATTTTAAAAAAAGAAAGCCAAGTCAAATAGGATAAGTGATTTGCCCAAAAGAGTAAATGGTAGAGTCAGTATTTAATTCCTTTCATTCCTCACACTCTATGATTCCATATAAGATTTTGGTATTTCCTGCCCCCTCTTTTCTTATTGCATTAGAGTTCAAAGAGATCACTTGAATTATGTGAGGAAAGGAACACCCAAGATGTCTTGGCAGTAACTTGCTTTTAGTTATATAAATTGTACTTTTTATACTTATATTCAAAACTTATATAATTTTACATATAGTTATATAAAGCCTTTGGAGTGAAAAAGGGAAAAAATGGAATTTTCACTTCCAAGTATATGAATATGAGGAATATGAATTGAATATGTTCAATATGAACATATTCAACATGAATATGAATACTAGAGAATATGAAAACTACGAAGAATATGAGAGGAATATTAGAAAGAATTGAAAGATTAAGGAATCTAATAAGATGAAAAATTTGGGCTACATAAAACTAGATCAAATAATATGAGACTGCTCAACAACCTAGAGGAGGAAGAGGAGGAGCAGGAGGAAAAGTACCAGCCATGGTCGTAGCAGTGGTGTTAGTAGTAGTGGTAGTAGTAGTAGTGGCAATAGTGACATCCCATATTTGTTTTGGGAATAAAATGAGATAATATTTGTTTTACAAAGTGCTATTATTATCCCTATTTTACAAATGAGGAAATTGAGACAGAGAAAGGTTACGTGTCTTTCCCAGGATTACACAGAGAGTAAGTAAATGACTGAGACTGGATTTGAACTCAGGTTTTCCTTAACTCAAGGTCCAGGATTCCACTCATTGCACTACCCAGCTGCTTATATGTGGCTCAGTGACACATTCATCCATGTTCCTATATTTACAAATTATGATTTATAAAACCTAATAAACAAAGTTTCATTGTGCAGTTCTCTATGAACATAATCCATTTCACTAGGGGCATAATTTCAATGTTTTTGTGGCTTTTAACATTCTCCTTATTATTGTTATTGGTCTAACAGCAGCAGGTGGAGAAACTAACCAGGCTTCTGGTGTATATAAACAAGCAAAGGACAAATTCACAGTAAGTAAAATAATTATCTTCTTATTCCTGATCTGATTCTGGTTTTTTTTTTGTTTTTTGTTTTTTTTTACTTCTTGAGACATTAATTATTTAACTGCCATATTATAAGGAATTTATGTCTTTCCCTTGAAATATAATCTTAAAACTTTTAAACAAAATTTACATTCTGGGGCTTCCTTACAGTCATATTCTTGATAAAGATATTTGATAGTGATTTATCATGCATCACTTGTGCCTAGCTTCAGAGCAATATAAAAGATAAATGCTAAGTAATCTATTTGTAAACATCTTTAACTATGTATGTTAGTGTTGAAGAGGTTTGGAAATGATAGATTTGACCTATAGAGAAAACCATTCTAAATTAAAGAGGCTCCAAGGTAGTATTTCAAGTACAAAATATCTAGTTTGTCTTCAGAAACTAATTTAACCAAATGATTTCTCCTCTTCAGTTCCACTATTCAGATATGATCTTAACCTGAACAAACAGCATGAAAGAAGGATGCAGTCTGGTTATCTGACACGGCCATGTGACTTGGAATGGGCACCTAGCTTTCCCAATTCATTCTTATTAGGTGCCATTAAAAACAAATATTCCCTTATTCTATGAGATATGGGATAGACAAGGCCAAGAGTTTTTGTGGGCTGAAGGAAAAGCTGCCTTGTGATTAGCTGAAATAACCACATAGCAAATCATGGAAGCTTGAGTCATTTCAGAGTAGATTCACACATCGCTACAAGAATCTTAACTGCTTTTAGGATATTAGGATCCAATCAATCAGTAGGGATGCGTTGATTTCTACTTTTGTTTAGTCCGTAAAACTACCAAAAATTTTAAAGCATTTATATACATAACACATAAAGGAATTGTGACATCACCCTTTCCGGGGGAAAACTCTCTCCACTATGCAGATTATAACCAAATTAATTAGGAGATATCAGTTGTTCAAACAACCAATATTTATTAAATGGTTGCTCTGTGGTAGAATCTATGTCAAGGACTGGGACTACAAAAGAAAAATAATGAGATGAATCCTGCTTTCAAAGCACTTACATGTTGTCTAAGTTTCAGGGACACTTCTCACATACCACAGATTAAGTGACTTTTCAAGGATATATAATTAGCATCTAGCAGGTTTTGAATACATTTTCGTGGTTCCAAGCCTAGAATTCTCTCTTTTTTTCTTAAAGAAAAATATTTCTTGGACACTAATAATATCATTTTATTTAGGAACTTTTAGCCACTTGACATCATTTGTTTCATTTATTCTCACACTAAAAATCGTCATGTAAAAGTAAGGCGCAATTGGATGAGATGGTGATTTATTCAGATATATTGCTTTACAAAGTGGCTAATACTTTACAATGTTATTTTAATAATATTTTTTATTTTCAAAATGTATACAAAGATAGTTTTCAACATTCACCCTTGCAAAACCTTGTGTTCCAAATTTTTCCTTCCCTTCCTTCCATTCCCTTCCCTAGATAGCAAGCAATCCAATATATTAAACATGTGCAATTCTTCTAAACATATTTCCATATTTATCATGCTGCACAAGAAAAAACAGATCAAAAAAGGGGAAAATGAGAAAGGAAAAAAAGCAAGCAAACAACAACACAAAGGTGAAAAAAACTATGTTGTGATCCACTATAATGTTTTCTTTGTGCTTTAATAAACATTAAATTTTATATGATAAAAATTAAATTTATAAAATATTTATATGAATTAAATTTGATAGCATAAAATTTATATACACTATAGCTCAGTTCTTCCATCTTCTGAATAAGCTATAAAGCAGCAACATCAGGTAGACAATTAAGTAGAGCTTCATGTCATGAGAATATCTTATTAACAACCTCATTTTTCCCCTAACTTCCAACTTTACCCCAATGATTTCTACTGGATCTTTGTTAATGGTTATGACCCCTAGGATCCTTTCTTTTATTTGCATTTTTGGCAGAGATAGTCATCTCCTAGCACTGAAGACAATGTCATTATTGTATTTTTCTAAACCATACTTTTGATTGTGTGTGGGAACAGCCAAGTGGGATGACTTGTACTGACCCACTTATACTTCCCACACAAGCTTCCGTGGGTTGTAGAAAGAGAAGATGCAGTGTCCAATCTGTGAGTGCTCATTGACTCATGGATATATCAGCAGAGGGTTAAGCTAGAGATGAGATGTCAGTGCTAATCATGACTTTGGTGGAGTGTCAAGTCTTACTAACATTTTTTGTGGAAGAAAGTAATTTCTATAACAAATCCTTATATTTTTAATAATCTCCCAATAGATATGTCCTACTGGGCACAGTTGTACATTTATGGAATTGTACATCTAAAGCATACATGGAAACACAGACTACCCAGGTTCTCTGGCATCTTTAATATAAGCCTTGTGATTTAAATATACTTTCTGGAGTGTTGACTTCAATCCTAGAACTCATAGACAGCGTAACAATTTTTTCCTGTATTTGACAAATAGATTATGGAAGCACTGCTTTGAATGCCAGATGTAATGATCATCCATATATTTCTATCATATAGCCTCCTTTTTTTCTCATCATCAATATAGTACCTTAAGGTGAATTAGCTCACATTAAGCATATAATCAAAATATTAGGGATACTATTCTCTGAAGTAATTAACATGTTAGCAAAATTGCTCACACTTATGTAAGACTTTAAAAATATGAAGCATTTTACAGATACCAATTACCTCCTTTGATTCTCACAATGATCCTGTAAGATAGGTAGTTATCAACATATATATGAGCAAAGTGAAAATTGGGAAGGTGTGATGCAGCAAAAAATTTTTTTCTAACATCTGTTATTTATATGATAATAAGCAAGGCAGTTCACCACTGTAAACCACAGTTTTTAATCTGTGAAACAGAGATGGTTATACCCACCTCACGGAGATGTGAGAGTCACATTAATAAATTATTTAGAAGGACTGCAAAGCACCATATAAATGTCAGCTATTACCCTCATCATCATCATCATCATTATCACCATTATTATTATTAACTTCTCCCATAGATCTCATCCCCTCTCAACCTCCTCAAAGACTTCAGCAATCATGTTAAGAAATATTCAAATATCTACTATGTCCATATCCAGCACAGAAAAATCTGGGTATGCTCATGGCCAAATCATAAATCCATAACCTGACAACTTACCACTTCTAAATTTTTATACTTTGAATTATCACCATCTCTTATTCTCCCTCCTTCTCCTTTTCACTATTTTTTCCACTTTAATGTTTGTTTCTTTGTCCCATGGTCAAGCACCTAAATCATTTCCCAGTTATCACACTAAATTTTATTGTCTCATCTTGTCTTTTATTCTCCTTATCCGAGCTTTCTATCCCAAGTAAGTGCAGTTGATTTTCTCTCCTCTTGAATCTGGGCTGTTAAGCATTGCTGGAAATGGGCTCAAAATCAAGAAGATTTTATTCACTATGAATTTATGCTACAAGCTGTGGTTTCACTGTTGCTTAGCAACTCATGTGGTCTACTATTTATTCATTTCTCTTTCCCATTTCCTACAGTAAATGGTTTATATGTTTTTCCTCTCCTCATACTCTCAGCCCCTCCTCCATGCTATTTAATGATTTCTGTTTTATTGAAGATGTGGAAACAAAGAGGGTCTCCTTGATTTCTTCCATCTAGAAACCTCTAAAGTCTCATTTTTTTCACCTATTCTCTTCTCCCTTCATTCTATATAAGGGGGAAAAATGGACTTACTTATTCCCATGGCTAACAATTTTGCCTTTAATCCCAGTTAGGTGATACTGTGGATAGAGGACTAGATCTGTAGTCAGAAAGACCTGAATCCAAATGCAGGTTCTGACACTTATTAACAGTGGTATCCTAAACAAGTCAATTCACTTCTGTCTGCCTCGTTCAGTTTCCTCATCTGTAAAATAAGAATAATCATAAAATAAGAATAATGACTGCACCTATCTCCTAGGTTTGTTGTGAGGATCAAATGAATTAATAACTGTAAAATATTAAGCAAAGTATCTGGAACATAATAGACCTTAATAAATGCTTGCCTATTTGCTTCCTTCCTTTCTCCATCCTTCCTTCAGGACCCTGTTCTATCTATCATTTTCCTTCTTTTAGGTATAGTCATTTTTTCTCTCTTTCCTTTTGCCACTTTCTAATTGGCTTCCAAACAACCTAGGTTTTTCCATATCCAATATTATATGCTTTAGACCCTTCTACCTCAGTAAGTGACTACCTTAGCTCTCTCTCCCCTTTCATCCCCTTTTCAACATTACCTCTCAGAATACTCACCAAAAAGGGAGAAGTATTTGTCATTGTTATCATTATTTGCATGAGCATTATAATATTTGGAGAAATATAATATTCATTCATAGATTTTGGCTTAACCTAAACAAGATGGAGAAAACCCATTGTTTCATTTGAATACATATCATATTATCCTCAATTCTATAGCAGTATCCATGTCTATTAACCAGATATGGAAATATGTGTATTCTAGAACTAGATTTCTTTTTTATTATATTTTAATTATATTTTACATGAGGAATTTCATATACTTTTATTTTATGCTTTTTTCTTATTTTCTAAGACTAAAATCTGGCTTTGTCAAAGATCCCTGCCTCCAACAGTCAGGACAAAATAACTGTTTCTTTTAAGAGGCAGGTCAGATTGTTCTGAGACTGCTAAAATAACTCCCTTTCTCCATTTTCAATTTTTGTATGACTTTCCTCAGTAGATTCACCTGAATTCTTGTCTTTTTAATCAGATATATGATCTAGGTCAAGTTTATTGGGGAAGAAATCAGGAAATACATAAAAACAGGTTCCCCAAAATCGCAATACATAACCTTTAACTTAAAAAATATTTCAAGTTTCTATTTTCATTTTACAGGTAGCCAATAACCAAAAAATGTAATTTTTTCTGAAAATTATTTTTAGCCTGGATTTCCAAAAAATGATGTCACTTATACCAGTATAAACTACCTGTTACCTTCTTTTTTTAATGAATAGATTAGTAGTTTACTAGTCCCAAATACTACATTCAGTGATTTTTTTCAGATCTAGTTAATTCTTCATAAGTAAATATACTTCAGAAAGCTTGTCATTTGAGCCTTTAATTGCATTAGAATTTTTTCCCTAAATAAGACAGTATTCCAAATGCCTCAGTAAAACACTGACATTTAAAGCCAAGAAGTAGAGATCCTTAGATAGGTGTGAAAATTAGATGTTTATCTTATTATAAAGGGTGTAGAAAGAAGAGAAAGGAAAACTGTTTAGTTCAGCATGATATAGGCAATGAAAGAATTGAAAAAATATGATAGTCTACTTGCTAAAAATTATATATAATTTACAATATAATATACAAAAACAACAGAGTTGTATCAAAGTTGATCTATAATGTTAAAGGCTCAATATTTTTGAAAACAAAAAAAATTCACTAAGTTATCAGGTCAGTAATTAATCTTTCTATTGTGATGTCAACAGCCTTAAGAGATGAAAATGATTGTAGGGGAAGGGGAAGAAGAGGGGTAGAAAGTTCCCCTAATTCTTATGATTACATCAAAAATTGTCCTACATATCTAGAATGCATCTCTTATCATTTTTGCCTTTTAGAATTTTTAAGGCCCAGGTCAAGTGCCAACTTCCATAAAAATCCCCCCTCAATCAACCTTAATTGATGTTGGTGCTCAGTTTCTGATGCCAGAGATTATCTTGTATTTTCTTTAATTATATGTGTACATTTTAACCAACTGCCCTCCAATGGAATGAGTTCCTTGAGAGAAGCAATCATTTTGTTTTGGTCTTTGTATATCTAAAAATCTATTAAAATGCTTGCAGTAGAGACACAATAAATGATGATGAAGGAATGAATATTAAGATCCCTTCAATGGTACATTTGATTTTGATTTTTCTTTTGACTAGGATGGAATAAGCAAGAGCCCTGAAAAGCGTTCCTCTCTGCCCAGGCCTTCTTCCATCCTTCCTACTCGAAGAGGGGTATCAGGAGACAGAGATGAGAATTCCTTCTCCCTCAATACTTCTATGTCTGCTTCAGTTCGACGAACCACTAGTATGTATGCTTTTATCCATTTTTCTCTTATTTTAATGCAAATGTCTCAGGTGGATATATAATAAAGTTATTTCTTAATCTTTTAAAATTGTTTATGAAGAACCTGAATATTTAATATTTAAAGAGCTTCTAGGCAGACTATAATAGGCTCACTTTGTGATCAAGAGGTAGTCCCCTGGCTATTCTGGAAATTATGAGAAATATAAATCTCAAAGTGATTTTCCCCCTCCTTATAGACCTGATCAAAGTGCAGCAACACATTTGGGACTCTTTAGAGTAGAGGATATTTGTTTATTACAAAAAGAGATAATAAACTTAGCTGTTATTGATATTTCAATTATGGGACAGTGATATATTTTCTTTTAAAATACCACTTTGGTCACTTTCATATTTGCTATGGTATACTTCAATAGCTCAACTGTTCTTTTCAGAAACAAAAAATACGTAGATGAACTTCTGGCCAAGATCATTGGTCAGTTGATTTCCTATTTCCTAAATGATATTCAAAAATCTAAAACCAATAATAATAAGTTTTATCTTACATGTCTAGGTCAACTTATCATATATCACCTAGTGTGTTGAAATTAATAAATGTAGAGTATATCTGTTCAGCACTGAATAAACTTGCAAATACTGCAGGTTTTGTTGTTTTTGTTGTGGATCATGTGTTATCTAAATGAAATTAACATCTGTTTTTTAGCTGTTAATCAAAATAATAGTCCTGATCACAATCAACTCAAGTCATTTTTATTAAAAAAAAACCCACTGATTTATTCAAGGCAGATTTATTCAAGAAAAGTTGGATTTGATTTTGCTCTCATGCATGCTATTTAGTTGGTTTATTACTGGTTATTGAGCCAATTTCCTTTCCCTCAAGCATTACTTAAATGTTTTTTCTCCTGCAAGTAAAGAAACTTATAGGTCCTTGTGGAAGGGAGGGAAATGTTCTTTGTGTCTTCTTTAAATGAATTTGTCTTTTAAAAATTTGAAAAAGAAATGAATCTTTTTTTCTATCTCAATTTTTTGAATGATTTGAGCAAATAAATGGTGCTAGCCAAGCATCATCTCAATGCTCCATGGAATCAGGATACTGAGATTTTTTCCCCCCTCAAGTAAATGCTTTCTGTCATTAAACATAAAATAGCCATTTGATTCAAAACTTATTGATGGTATCATTGTGGAGATGGAATAGGGTAAAAAAAATTCTCAAAAAAATATACCATCTGTGTTTTAATATTTTCATATGATAGTACAAATCCAAGAAAAGAAATTAACATAGACAATAATAATAACAATAGTAGCTAATTAGATTGTCCTTAGAGATTTGCAAAGCACTTTACATATAATTTTAATGGATTCTTACCATACCTCTGCAAAATAAAAAGCTATGATTATCGCATAGAAGGGGAAACTGAGGCTCAGAACTTAAGTATCTTGCTCAGGGGCACATACATACTAAGTGTCAGGTATGATTCAAAATCAGGCCTTCCTAACTCCAAATACAGTACTCTATCCACTACTCCATCTAATTATCCCAATAGTAGGACATTTTAATTTAAAATATACTTAACCTGCTTTGTAAATCTCCATTGTACAGATGAAAGAACTGAGACAGACAGAGGTTAGGTGGTGTGATCAGTATTATAGAGCTACTTCTGCCTAGATCTGGATTTAAACTCAGATCTTCTGACTTCCAAGCAAGCCCTCTAGTGTAATTCAACCGCTCAAATTAGCTGCTTCTAGGCACCTGATTATGTTAGGATCAATATGATCATATAATTAAAATCACTGGGAATAATTACGATAGGCTAGCACAAACTCCAAACTTAATAATGTTTATATTTATATTTATTCAATCATCCATTTATAAAGTGCATGCATTCATTTATTCATGAAAAAATAAAGTGACGTTAAAATTAAAATTAAAAAATAAATATGTTTAACCATAATAAAATAAATCTGATGACAGGATTATGAAATGATTATTCAAAAATTCAAATATTTTGGTCTCTACTTGAAGTTATAATAAATATTATATGTGCACATTAAATTGTATACATTCCTCTAGTTTTAACTTATTATAAGTGACTCATTTTATTTTATCAATGTTGACCATCATAACGGTCATAAATACAGAATATTCCAAAAATCTTAAATGCTGCTTAAAAAGGATCCAAGACTTTTGGGGTGCCCTCTATATTAAAACTTTTCTGGCTTGGACAGAGCACAGATTGGCTAAGAGTACAGCGACCCAAATTCTAATCCTGGAATTATAGTTAATTAGATGAGTTAATGTTAAATTCTCTGTAGCAGTTTTTTCATCTGTATAATTATAGAGTTGAACTAGGTAATTACTCTGGTCATTTCCATCTCTAAAACTGCTAGTTGTGTGGTAGAGATACTATAGTGTAGGAGTGAGCCCTAAAATTGGAATTAAAAGATTAAATCCAGACTCTGATACTGTCTGTGAAACTTTGGGGAGAACACTGAATTTCCCTGGGATCTCCCTTATTTGCAAAATGAGCAGATTAAATGATAGGATTTCTTAGATTTCTTCCAGCTATGTCATTTTTTTTACTCCAATATAGCCAATATAGTTTATTGTATATTTATTTGTACATAATTCGTGTCATTTCAATCCATGAAAATCTACTGTCTTATCATCAGAGGAAGGACATGTTGCAAAGGGAGATTGCCCAGAGAAATTTTTGTAAATATTTGTTAAATCAAGCACATTTTGGAGGAAGCATAGTTTGTTGAGATCTGTAAAATACTGTAACTTTAAAAGTCCAAGGTCTCCCACTTCATCTAGGGTCATCTGCAGTCCTCCTGATCTATTTTGGACCATTGGACACAGATGACTCTGGAAGGGAAGGTGAGGCAGATGACCTTTCCCAGCTCTCCCTCACTTAAATCAAATTCATCTGCATGTCATGACATTACCTCCTTGATGTCCCTGATGGTTCTCTTTAAGAACAAAAGACAAACAACAAATAACAATGAATGGTTGAGAAATTAAATACTTAAGTGTCAATTCAGTGATCTTTCTTCCAACCATACTGCTAGTTATTTCCTAGAATGGTCTGTTGTTTATGCATGGTTCCAATTCTTAGCAACATTTATTGTATTAAAGTAGCATTAGGATATTATTCTGTTCAATTGTCCAAAGATTATAAATCTTCAAAATGACAATTCAAGCCTCATCTTTAAAAATGAATAGCATGGTTATGTTCTGAAGTTTAATATATGTCAATTTCCTAGACCAAGATGGGAATTTCAGACTAGAATACCTCCTTGTACAACCTTCTCCCTTAGTTAATTTAGAAAAGAATTGGGAATTTCTGACTGGAATAGAGGCAATCTTTAAGAAAGCTGGAATCAAGCCATGAAGGGTTTCAGGGATATATCAGTAATACTTTGAATTATATTTACAGGTATCCACCCAAACAGAAACAGATAATAGAACCAAGTTTATATTGAATCCATGATCGCATGTCTTTAAACTAAAATTCATTGGGAACTAGTTAAAATATAGCCTCTTGATGTCACTTGCTTTTGTAAATCTCAATTTTCTTACAAAATTTATTTTTATTCAGGTTGTCAGTATTTTACCTCTAATTGTGAAAATTATTGAACATCTGGACAGCTAAAGTCCCTTCCAGGTGATTCTATAATCTGAAGAAAAAAGATATACTTTGTCAGTAAATAACGATACTTAGTAAGCATGGGAACAGTTAGACCACATGGCATTTTACCTATCCCTTTATATTATTCTCTCTTACTGCAGACAAGAAAGTAGCTGACATTTTGTAAAGCTATTTGAAAAGCAAAGGGAATTATTTCACAGGAGAAAGTCTAGCCAGAGTAAAAAGCAAATTCATTGCTGTGAAGAGTTTATCAACAACTCGATCTGTAAAAATGTGTGGTTAGATTTTTTTTATAATCCAAAGAATGTGAATTTAGCCTTTGTAACCTCAAAGTATGTACCCAGAGAAGGCAAGTTTATGCTTTGACAGTCAAAGACCTAATTATTCCAGCACAAATTGTGATATGAGCTGAGTACCCAAAAAATGGTTAAGAAAGACATTGAGATTTCAGCATTTCATCATCTGGAAAGGAAATATGGTGCTCATAGTTTTGTCTCAGATTTTTAACTGCCTTGACACATAAAGTAATTTTCTACAAAATTCATAATGATTATAGAGTTAATAAGTTTTCCTTGGGGCTAAAAATCATTTCAACAAATTGCTGAGAGGACAGCCTATCTTTAATTAGGCTTTCTCCACATTCAAACAGGGCAATTGCTGTGACTAGAATTTTGTAGCAACTCAAAGGCTTTTCCAAAAGGGAAGGTTTTCCCTCCATTTTTGTATTCTAAAACTAGTTTGTAAAGGTTGTTAGTTTCTTTACATGTCATGGCATCAACTTCCTGATGTAATTAGGCAATCAAAAATCAAGCATTTCAGTGGAATTTAAGTAGGGGTGGGAGGATAGTTTGAGAGAACTCCTTTGGAAAGGAGATAAATAGTGTGATGATTCTGAAGCACCCAGTGATTGAATTAATTTATTGAAAAATCTAAAAAACCTACTGACTACATAAACAACTTTGAAATGTAACATATGTGAAAAGATTTTTTAGAAAATTGAATGTATACTCCTTCAAAGAAACTGGGAAGAATAATAATTAGCATTTATATAGCCCTTTAATGCAAAGCTCTTTGCAAATATATATTAAATATATGTTAATTGAGCTTCATAACAGCCTGGGAGGTAAGTGTTACTAAAATAGGGAGTAAACCCTATTTTATAGATAAAGAAACTAAAACAGACAGAAGCTAAATGACTTGGCTCACAATCACACAGCTATTGTCTGAGAATACATTTGAACTCAGATCATCTTGCCCCTAGGTTCAAGTGCTCTAGCCGTTGTTCCACATGGAATACTGAACATGAAAAAGAGAAGATTCAGAATCATTGCTAAAAAATGGCCTCTTATGGAAGAGGATACTTCAAAACAGTGTTGCTTGTGGCTCATTTCAAATAAGATTTGTATTTTTAAGTAGAGATCAAGGAACCTAGAGATCAATAATTTATATTCAATTTTATTTTAGAAAGTGAAAGCAAATTCATGCCTGTAAAAGATTTCTGGATAGTGAAAATCATGATAATATTGGCTCCCAATTGTTTCTAAATTTCCTCTGATGTCTTGGGCATAACACATAATATTCAATTTCTCTAACAATATAAGGAGAAAAGTTCCATTTTTTCCACATCCTTTATGCCATTATGATAAGTTCAGAATATTTTAAACTCCAGAAAATGAAAGGTAATATGAGTTTTTGAGTCTGTGAGTAATATTTTAGAGCAAAAGTTGAGTCATTCCTAAATCTTCTGAATCTTGCTTGTGGTCTTATAATTCACTCAAACTGGTGGATTTTTTAAAGGTTTTTGCAATCATATATTTTAAAATATAAGAAACTTTAGAATTTTAGAATCTTTTTGATGAGGGAACTAAGACCCTTGGAAGTCAAGTAACTTATTGTGCTAGGAATATGTTTCCATAAATCAGACTTGATTAGTTCAGGGACCCAGGATTCCACCTATTAATACGGGGTCCTGATCATTTAAGACATAAAACGGCAAGTCCACAAGGAGTCAGGTTTGATGGATGCTCCATACCCTTGTGATCAAAGAATTTTCTTACGAGAGCACTTTTTAGATAAATCAGGACTGTATCTTTGCTGAGTACTCCTTCCCTTTAACTATTACTAATCTTCCCTTTTAAGTCTCAGATGATCTACAAGTGTCTAATTTCATTTTAATTTCTAACTATACAGAATTGATAGAACTTGAATGCTTGTCAAGTGTCACCAAGTAGCAATGTCATGGGTCAGTCTAGAATTCTCCCTGTTTTCATTTCTCCTCCCCTCCATTCTCAAGAACTCTCATTTTCTCTTCTTTTCTCTTCTCTTCTCTTCTCTTCTTTTCTCCACACTCTTTTCTCCTTCTCTCCCACTCTCAATTTCCATGGAAACTTTGATTTGCTCCATTTATTACCTGACCCATTCACCCCACTCCCAGGAACTTACCACATTGGTGCTAGGCTTACTGTGAACACCAGACCTGCTTTGCCCACTGTAGTTCAGTCTTCCCAAGCTCAAAAAATCCACCAGCCTCAATTTCCTTGATAGCTAGGATCATAGACATGTGCCACCACACCTACTTGTTAAAATAGCTATCTTGATCTTAAAAGAAAATCCACCTTGGAAAACTGAACCCTATTTGCTGTTGCTTCTTTCTTCTAGGGTCAGAACCAATTCGCAGAACAGGAAAAAGTGGTACATCAACACCCACCACTCCAGGCTCCACTGCCATCACTCCTGGTACACCACCCAGCTATTCCTCCCGTACTCCAGGCACTCCTGGTACCCCTAGTTATCCCAGAACCCCACACACACCAGGAACTCCCAAATCTGGTATCCTGGTGCCCACTGAGAAAAAGGTTGCTATCATACGTACTCCTCCAAAATCTCCAGCCACCCCTAAACAACTACGGCTTATTAATCAACCGTTGCCTGACCTGAAGAACGTAAGGTCCAAAATTGGATCCACAGACAACATCAGATATCAACCTAAAGGTGGACAGGTAAGGACTAAATGAATATATAATTATTTACCTTAACCAAACTATTCTTAGGAAATGAGGATGTTTTCATATTATATCATAATATGAAAATAGAAAAGAAAAGGGAGGGGCAAGTAAGATGAGAAAAAAGGTAGAAAGGAGGGAAGAAGGAAGGAAGGAAGGAAGGAAGGAAGGAAGGAAGGAAGGAAGGAAGGAAGGAAGGAAGGAAGGAAGGAAGGAAGGAAGGAAGGAAGGAAGGGAGGGAGGGAGGGAAGGAAGGAAGGGAAGGAGGGAGAGAAGGAGGGAGGGAGGGAGGGAGAGAAGGAAGGAGGGAGGAAGGGAGGGAGGGAGGAAGGAAGGGAGGAAGGGAGGAAGGGAGGGAGGGAGGGAGGAAGGAAGGAAGGGAGGGGAGGAGGGAGGGAGGGAAGAAGGACAAAAGGAAAGGAGGAAGGATGGAGGGAAGGGAGAAAAGAAGGAGGGAAGGAGTAAAGAGGGAGGAAGGGATGAAGGAGGGAAGAAGAAAGGAAGGAAGAATGGAGGAAGGAAGGGAAAAGAAAGAAAGAAAGAAAGAAAGAAAGAAAGAAAGAAAGAAAGAAAGAAAGAAAGAAAGAAAGAAAGAAAGAAAGAAAGAAAGAAAGAAAGAAAGAAAGAAAGAAAGAAAGAAAGAAAGAAAGAAAGAAAGAAATGATTGTAGATTGAAGATTCATTTAGCTTTAGAGTTTGGAGCTTGCCTGGAATAGCTAGCCTGGAAATAAATATGAATATGAAAATTAGATAAATTATTTTTGCTCTTGTTGCTGTTATTATGCAAAAAAGTGTTGAATTTTCCATTGGAATCACTCATGCAAGTTGGCTGCCTATAGGAGATTCTTCTTGGCTGAATCTATTGGAAGAGAGAGGAATAATTTTCACTGCTGTGTAGAAGACCTAAATTAAAGGTCTAATATCAATTTTAGTTGTTTTTTGTTGTTATTGTTATTTTAGCTGCTGATCTCTTATTATTCACTTGGCCAACTTGGATTATTATCATTTTCATCTCCCTCCCTTTTTTTTTCATCTCTCTCCCACCACAGCAATGAATTTTCTACTTGGACTCTCTAGTGTTACAGCACTGTTTCCCATGTTCTCTCTTTAACTTGGTCACAACTTTGTAAATATAGCCTATATTGATAACAAAAGACTAGTCATATTCTATTTCTAGAGGATAGAGTTCCAGTTTCAACTCCTTTATTGTGGTCTGTATTTACTTCATCATGCTGATGACAAAGTCATATTCTTAACCTTTACCCAGAAGGTCTGAAGCTTCTAAGTTGTCGGTACTCTTTCTACTGACAAGGGATTCTAAGTTGGCTTAGTTCTGTCACATTAGCATATGCACTACATGCTGGGGGAAAAATCATTTGGCCAATTTTTCCTTTAGAAGAAGAAAGAATACATGTGTTATTCAGTGTTAAAAAAAAAAAAAAAAAAAAGCATGTCCTAGTCTCCTAATTTGATTCTTCCCTGAGGATCATTAAGCTTTGGTGACAAGAAATAAGAATACTCAAATGAATGAATAAAGCACTTATGGAACACCTACTCTGTATTAAGCATTGTGTGGTAAACTCTAGAAGAAAATAAAACAAAAGGGAATAGTCCCTGACCTCAAAAAGTTTACTTTCTAAAAAGGAGAAAACATTTAAAAAGGCAAGCTAAGGGACCAGTATTTTGGTTTGGAAAGTTATACTAATGATGAATAGAGCTATAAGGAACTTGGCTGGTATGTCCAAATATTTATTTGATTAAGGTTCCCAAAAGAAAGTAATTGAAAATGGGATTGGGGAGAGGAGAGAGAGAGAGAGAGAGAGAGAGAGAGAGAGAGAGAGAGAGAGAGAGAGAGAGAGAGAGAGAGAGAGAGAGAGAGAGAGAGTCAAGGAAGACAGAGACAGAGAATCAGAAAGATAGCCGAGAGAAAAACCAAGTGACAACATTTTGTCACTTGAAAGCACATACTCAACTGTTAGAAAATTTTCAAAATTTTTTGTTATTTTTATATTAATGTATAATTAGTTTCTTAGAGTAGTTTGAGCTGTTTTACATTATTTGATCAAAGACAAATTTTTCATTGGAGTGATTATGGAGCTGATTTTGAGACTATAAGTTTTCATCATTATTTCCAAATCCTTCATTTCTCTAAGTAGATTCCATTTTTTTTCAATTTGTATTCTGGAATGTGTTAAGATTCAGTAGAATCTGTTTTTGCTTATGATCTCAAGGAAAATGTGTGTAATATGCATAAGAAATGTAACTGAAACTAAAAAGAGGCTATAATATTTGGAGCACCATTTTCAAGTAGAATTTGACTTGGAAGGTTTAAAATATGTAATTGTTGTTTTCCCAAATGTTCCTTAAGTAGGTGGGTGAAATAGAATGATGGGGTGCTTCCCTATCAATTTTATTGGTTATCTTCTAGCTTCCATCAGAAATGTATATTTTTGTTTATTCTCCATTTTTTTCTTTTTCTTCTCTGATTGTGAATATTTCAGTATCTGCACTGAACTGCTTTCTACTATGTTATATGATACCTTACAACATTGGAAATAATTTTGTGCATAGAAGCTGAAATGAAATTATATTAGGGATTACCATATTTTTTAAAAAAATCTTAATATGTCTGATCACGAAAAGTTATAGTAAATTATACTAAAAATATAACCATGCTCCTAGCATCTCATTTGAAGACAATCTCTCCTTTCATTGGAGGCAAAAAGTTAACTTGTAATAAAATCTAGTCTCACTTTCCAGGTGACCTAGGAAAAAAAGAGCAAACCCAAAGCAAAAGCATTATAATGAATCTCCATTGACCAAGCAGGAGGTGTTTACTCACTCAGTATATCAAGAAACAGATAGCAGAATGTTAGCCTTCTGATCTCTTAGACAAATTCCTATAAAATTTATTTAACTTGTGGGGAAAAAGAAAAAAAGGAAGAAAGTTGAGAATGTGGACTATATTGTGATGGGATGACCAGTTTTTAAGTCTTCTAGATGCTTCACTGATTTTGAAGTTAAGAAACATAAGAAGTTCCCTTTCTTGCCATGCTAGTCAGGAGTTATTTGATTGACTTTTGTCCTTAGCCCAGTACATAATTATTGTCAAGAAAAAGGGGAAGTCTTCTTTTAGGGATGTGCCTTGCTTATTCAGTGAATTCAGTACATTTCTGAAAGGGGAAAAAGCAATGAAGATATTCTAATATGTTGGTTGTACTATTTTCTTAAAATTGCTCTCAAAGAAAAGAGAAAGGAAGGAGACTGCTGATGAAAAATATTGTATATCTTTGATATTATCAATTTTCATGAAAGTCATGAAAAACTGTTATTGTAGAAGTGATATAGAAGAAAGAAAATTCTTTTTTATGGTGGTCCATAACCATATCTAAAGGTCTCTGTCATGAATTGGAGCTGCACATGCATACTATTTGTAAAGGGAATCAAAGTATCAGAACTGATAAAATACGGAGAGAGAAAAAATATTAAGGGAGTGCTAAAAACACAATTCTAAGTCATAATGCAAACAGGTTTATGAAGCTAAGACATGGAGAGAACAGTGAGACAAAATCTGTGGTGTGCAAGATTAGATTGAAGTATAATTTTTTAGGAAACATCTCCTAAAGAATGTATCATAGACCTTTAAGTTCATTTGAGTATTATTTGGTAGCACAGACTTCATTAAAATTGCCCTTTGATATTTCATCTAGACATGAGAGTGATTTTGAATTCTTGAATCTAAATTAGGAAATATATGCTCTGACAGAATCAACCAAGATGGATAGGTTTCCAGAATGATGGAAGCATCTAGAAAGACCTAAGTTTAAATCTATCTTGAAACAAATATTATCTGTGTGACCTTAAGCAATCACTTAAATTTCTCTCTATTTCCCTCACTTTTTTATTGTAAGGATCAAATGAGATAATATTTATAAATGTGCTTAGCTACAGGACCTGGTGCAAAATTGTTGTTGTTGGTTCATTTTTTTCAATCTTATTCAACTCTTCATGACTCTCTTTGGGATTTTCTCAGCAAAGATACTGGAATATTTGCCATTTCATTTTCCAGTTCATTTTATAGATGAGGGAACTGAGGCAATCAGTGTTAAATGACTTGCCCAGGATGACAAAGCTGGTTAGTAGCTGAAGCCAGATTTGAACTCAGGAAGATGAGGATTCCTGACTTCAGATCTGGTACTTTATGCACTATGGCACCATTTAGATGCCCCTAGCACTTAGTAGGTGCTATATAAACACTACCTACTGATAGTTGTGGTGGTATTAGTGGTGGTGGTGGTGGTGGTGATAGTAGTGAATTGAACTATGTATCTATGGTCCAGAATAAGCCAGGTTAGAGAAAGTGGATGAAGGCAACTTCTAGTCCACTAAAGCATGGAAGACTTCAATTGACATCATTGAAGTGAGTATCTTAATCAATGAAATAATACATAGGGAAATGTAGGAAGGTTCTGAGTTTGCTCCCTATTTTATTACAGAGATAGCAGTGCAAAAGTTCTTGAAAAACTGAGTTTCACAGAGAAATAAAATCATAGATTAGAACTCGAAGGTCTTATCTTATTCCTCATATTAAAGATCAGGAATGTGAGGTACAGAAAAGAAAGACCAAGTTATTTGCCCAAGATCATACATGTAATAAATGTCAAAACCATATCCCCAATTCCAAATCTTCTTTACAATATATAACTTTACAATATATAACTTCTTTTCCTTTATAAATTATGTACCAAGTCCTGATTCTGGGCTTGATTCTAGATATGTAGTATTCTGACCATATTAAATTAAGTACATATACAAAGAGATATCTTAAATCTGTGCCATTGTGCTAAAGCTACTTTAGAAAAAAAGGGGGAAAGTAGAAAAGAGAAAGGTAAGGGTAGAGGAAAAATAAATCTTCAGGGAAAAGTACAAGCAAAATTTATATTTGATGTAAACACAATTAATTGTTTGAATTTTTTATAAATACTCATTATCACTTATGGTAAATTTTAACAATTAACAATTTTAGCTAATAATCTGTACCTCCAGAAAATACATGGTAGAATAAGGTGCACATTAGGCTTAATTCCCTTGTTATAAAACCTAAATTCATAAATGACCCAAATAAAACCATTCTGAGAACCTTGTTTAGTTGGGTTTTACTTCTTTTATTCAATGATCATTCCAATTTTTATTACTTAAAAAAAATTATACTAAGATGCCAGCAATTGCATTTTTCAGGTGAGGCATTTCTTTTGAACATTTTTTTCTTTTTTTTTTCATACTAAATTCAAATAGTCATGCAAAAGGAAATCTTTCTTTATACATTTTGTAAAGATTGCTTCTTTATATTATCTCCCCCCACCAGAAAGCATTTAATTTTAATAACAATTAAAAGAGATCAGTCAATAATATATTTGGCCAGTGATCTCAGTGATGAGTGAATGTTATTAACATCTGTAGCACTTTACAATGAGTAGCAGCCTCATTATTTATTAGTCAGATTTTCTTAAGTTATATTTTTTCATTCAAAAGTCATTTTTGTTGATTTATTGTTTGAAAATATTGTGGAAAAAACAGATGATTACCATGTTGCTTGTAGATTAATTGGGAGGATGTCAAGAAAATATGAAAAGTGCCAACAAAATAGTGATGAGTTACAAATTACATATAGTAGAAATTTTTAAAAGAGAAAAAGACCTTTTGGATTGGAGAATCAAGGAAGAGGGAAATGTCACAAATGGAGCTTGAGGAATTAGCAATATTTCTTCAGGTAGAGATTGGGGTTAAAAAAAAAAAGGAGAACATTACAAGTAGTGGAAACAAAATCTATATGCTTGTAGAAGTGAGAAAACCCCCGTGTATTCAGAGAATATGAGATAGTACAGTTGCGAAAAAAAAATCATTAGAAAAATAGTAGGAAATTAGTTGAGAAGGAAAAATTACAGCCAAACTTTGCAGAATTTTGAACACATCAATTTGAATTTCATTCAGTATGTGGTGAAGTGCTATTGAAGTTTCTAGATGGGAGGAAACATAATCAGATCTTGTACATGGGAATGTTAGAATTTAGAAATGTTATATACAAGAAGGATCCAAGAAGGAAGAAATGAGATATATTAGTCAATATCAACATTTGTAAAGCAAAACATTCTTTCTCAGAACATCCACTCACCTGATAATATGAATATTATCACTCCCATTCAACAGATTAGGAAAATGAATCTCTGAGTGGTTGTAACCTTCCCAAGACTGTAAGAGTGACTATTATGGGTCTTGGACCCTGATCTTTCACCTCTGATTTATCACATTTTTCAGAATCCTGTACTGCCTCATTACAGTACTTACAGTGAAAGGTACTTTGATGAATTTTGATCACACTGATGTGGAGGTCATACATTGGTACATATTTCATTCACCATTTTGTGATCCTATGCATTGCTTGTCCATATTCTACTATAAATCCTCCAATAGATGTGCACCTAGCATTCTAAGGAATATAATGTAATTATCTTGAACAATAAAACATAAAATTGTTATGGCTTGTCTTTGAAACAATATGGAAAGGGACAAAGGGGAAGATATGGTAAAAAAGAAAAAAAGACAATGAGTTGTTAATCATTAGCAAGGAGGAGGATTCAACTGGGGCTGGAGAGTAGAAAGAGAAGATGGAGTCAATTTTATATATGTAAAGTTTCAAGTACCTCTAGAGTATCTCAGTGGAAAGAAGAATTGCCTAGATCATAGTAGAGATGTAGATTTGGGGGTCTTCTGTTACATGCTTAGTGTGTCATTAAAGGCCCCTTTTTTCATTTCTACTACTAAGATCCTCATTCAAACTTTTGCAGTTTGTCATACACAAACAGTTTCTGATCCTGATAGTTCTCATGGACATTTTTTGAACCAATAATTAAACAGAAAAAGGAGAAGGGACTGGATTTCTTTCGACAAATTGCAAATCTTCTGTAAATTAGGGCTTATCTTTTAGTGTCAATATTTTGCTGGCATTGAATTTTTATGAAACATGGAGCTCAACATTCTCTAAAATACTGAAAATAAACATTATGGGAAGTAGTAGAGAGAAACATGGGAGGATCAGCCTGTAAAATATCACCAGTAATGTGAATCCTTGAAGAGTAATGGAGAGAGGTGAAAGATGATATCAGGATAGGAAGAGAGGATGAGCTGCTCAGGTAGATAATTTGAGTACTCCACTAGTAGTCTCACAATCTTAAAAGAAAATTGAGGAAAGCTTTGGAAATTTGATAGGACCTCCTACAACAAACTTATGGGAAAATATGGACAAAAGTCACATAGGATGAACAAGAATGAATGAATTGTTATTTATACAGAAGTAACATCCAAATTTATGACATCAGAAATACATTTAAATATTTTAGTGATATCATATCTCTTCTTTAACAAGTTAATTGCAGGGAATATTCATGACTTATTTATACTGATATCTCCCACACTTAAATCTAGTCTAATATCTTGACAATGCATATTTGCTAAGCTAATGGCTTTTTCCAGGATATACCCATCAAAAGGAAATGTAATCTATAATCAGATACATATATAAACAAGAAAAGTTAGCCATCTATTCTCTAGCAATTAATAGAGATGGAACCATTAAGTTCTCAAAGATGATATAAAAATATTTGGGGAACTTAATGCTGTCCTGAAGTGAAGTGATTCATTTTTTGTCAAAGCTGAATCACACTCATATTTTCTCATATACAAAAGTTTTAACAGTGGACAGACAGAATTAGGCTGATAATAGGTATTTTTCTTACTATATCATATTTTTTCCTCTTGAAAATGGCACCAGTCAATGAAATAACTTTAGTGATTAATGGAATAAATTAAATAGTATAAGATACACAGTGTAATCCTTTAAACTGAAATCATTTTGAGTGAAATTTATCAGAGTAAAAAAATGAAAATATTCTTAGTCTCATACAGGTGTTTTAGATTAATTAATAGAGCCCAAATGATCTTGTAGAGTAGATATGTCTTTGTTAAATTCAATAATTATGAAATCATTCATCTGTAGTCAAGTCATCTCCCAGGCAAAATATGAACAGCTGGATGAAAGGCAATTGTTTCTATAGAGACCCACAGCTTTTAGTCCAACATCTAAAAAAAAAGTTAAACCTGGTTCCATAAGCCAATGGATTTAAGATATCCAGGTAAACAAATTCTGCACACATGTTTATACCATTTTTTTCTTTTATGTTATCTTTTCATGGGAGTCTGTGTTTCTAAAGCACATTCCTAAGTCAGAAAGCAGGAACCTTGGGGGAGGGTTGTTTTTTTGTTTTTGTTTTTTTTTCCCCAAAAACTTAGACTATTTTTGAGATCTAGTTCAAAGAGGTAGAATTTTTTACAAGAAGAAAGCATTGTAATATATAGAAGACAAATGAAATTATAAGTCCATAGAGGCAGCTAGGTGGCATAAGTGAGTAAAGAAATGGGCCTGAACTCAAGAGCACAAATTTAAATCCAGCCTCAGACACTTAATAACTGTCACTCTGAGCAAATTACTTAATCTGTCTGCCTCAATTTCCTCAGCTGAGATGGAGATCACAATAGTACCTACTTCACAGGGTGGATAAAATTAAGATGATTTCTGTTATATCAGTTAGCAATACAGAAGATATATAATATTTATTCCCTTTCCTTTTCTTTGTCATTTTTAGAATTTACTTGTAAAGTAAGCTTTAATATCTGCCTATGATTAGTTGGAAAATTATGCAGTTAAGTCTGTTTATATGCTTGATCTCATAGATACACAGAATTTTAGTGTGGAAAGGAATGACAATGGCCATACAGTAAAACCCATAACTAGGAGGAATCCCAACTATAACATAGAGGATAAATGGTCCTCAGTTTCTGCCAAAGATCTCCAGTGAGAGAGAATCCATTGGTTATTGAAACAGCCAATTCCACTTTTTAATGACTCTAATTCTTTTTCCCAATATCAATCTTAAATGTGCCTCTTGTGACTTCCATCCACTGTACTGTTCAGGGCCAAACAATTACATAGCCAGTCAAAATAAAATAAGCTTATCATGGTTCCCTACTGAATTCCTTCAAATGATCCTGATGTGATATGACATCTATGATTTTCATCATTCTAGTTTTCAGTGATATTCTTTTTAAGCTGTAGTAACCATATTTTTTTAGCTGTTGCCGGACTACAGCAACATACAGAGGGAATTTCATCTCTTTATTCCTTCCTAGAAGATATGACTGACTCATAAAAAGCTTGAAGTATACTACCTATTTAGAGAAATTGTGATTTTATAATACTCTCTACTTCTTATTTTTATGAAATTGAATTTTTGATCCAACTGCATTCTTTACATTTATCCCTATTATACTCTTCTTCTTATTAGATTTGGCCTAATCCTCTAGTCTGGCAAGATCTTTTATTATCTCATACATGATTAATTCCTTCCAACTTTGTGTCACCTTCAGATTTATAACTATGTCATCGATACCTCAATCCAACTCATCAAAAAATATTTAATAGCACAAATTCCTGGGGCTTTCCACTTGAGACCTTCTGCCAGCTTGAAATAACAAATATTCTTTGAGTCTAATCTTTATATCAATTTGAAATATATCTCATTCAATTTCATCTAATTCATGTGCTCCATATTTTCTATGAAAAAACAATTTAGGATAATTCCTGGTATACCTGGGAAATAATGAAAAAAAGAAGTAAAGTCTAAATGAATGAAAGATATAATGTTATGATAGCCTGTTTCTATAACTAGGATGGGACAACTGCAACTCTATATCCAGAACATTGCCATTTGAATAGGACAGAAAAATCAAATACATGCTAGCAACAGAGTTGAAGGCATTAGAGTCACTTCTTCCCTCTCCTGATCAACAAATTTTCTCTTCATTACTTAGATTATTTTAGATTTTGATTATTTTCATGAAATTTTGTGTGGTCTTGTGATTAAAAAGTCACTTTTGGAGTTGAATACTGAATTAATTCCCATTTTCAACACATAGAGGCTTTGTGATCCTAAGTATGTCACTTAAATTCTCCGTGCTTCTGTCAATTTAGACTATAAATTTCAGAAAAGTCATCTTTCTGCTCTGATAGAGATAATTCCCCACAGCAAAAAATCACAGGCTAAGACTAAGTCAAATGAAACTTTTTTCATACTTTATATTTGAGCTGTTGCTCAGAGCACCCAAATTGCTCATTATATCTTTGGGCAACTGCAATGTGAGAAATAAAGGGGCAAGTTCATGTTAATGGCCCTCTGCCAGCAGTACATGGTTAAACTAGCAAAGAAAGAGAGAAAAAGAAGGCATAATTGCTTTGGGCAGATTCCTAACCTTGCAGGTATTATACAGCATGATTATTTCAGTCTTACATTCAGTTTTCGAATAGTCAAACAATTTGCATGGGGATAACACATAAAAATAAAGAATATCTTCATCCCCTATATTATAAAAATAAATCTCAGCACATGTTTTCAAAGAAGTTGTTTTGTTTGGTTTTTCTTGCTATATATAATTGTTATGGAGTACAACTATGCTATAAGAAATTATGAGCTCAATGGTCTTAGAAAAACATGAATAGACGCACAAAATAATGGAGAGTAAAATGAGCAAAATCAAATAAGTGTTGTAAATAGTAACAGAAATATTGTTTTAAGAGCAACTTCGAGTAAATTGATCATTTTGACTATCATAAATACCTAAATTCACTACAAAAGATATCTGAAGTAGGATGCTATCTATATCCAGAAAAAGAATTGATAAATAAAAGTATATATAGAATGATTTTATATACAAACACACACATTCTCTCTCTCTCTCTCTCTCTCTCTCTCTCTCTCTCTCTCTCTTTCTCTCTCTCTCTCTCTCACACACACACACACACACACACACACACACAATTTGTGTCTCTAAGGTAAGGTGTGGGGGAAAAGAAAAAAATAAATTTATATGATAACTTTATTATATATTTAAAAGGAAGAACAAGTTGTGCATAATAGATTTTGATTTTCATGTGGAAATCTTTTTTTATTATACTAATGTTATGGAAATGCTTGTTTTATTCCATAAATTTGAAATAAAATAAATAAAACATTAAAAAGTTTTTTTCAAAATGTTTACTTGTGGAAAAAAAAATAAACAGGGATTTTAGGATTCAGGGAGACTAAAGGAAAAAACCCTAGTAGAAAGATATAACTAAGTACCAGGAGAATAAATCTTCAAATCATTACCTGGTAGATTCCTGAGCAGTCAGAGAACATCCAGTTGTCCTCACTTGGTCAAATTAAAAAGGAAGGCCAAAGGTAACAGAATGAAAAGACTAAAGAATTTAGTTACAGATTTTGAACTTGATTTCCCATGACTTCATAAGTTATTCTCCCTGGAAACATAGTTTAGATTTGCAGATACAGCCATTTCCATATTAAAGCACTAGGTCAAAAATCAGAATTTGATTTAGAATCCTGTCTCAAGTGGCAGCCATAAGCATTTTATGAATTTTTCTTAGTTCTCTTACACATTTGTAGATAAAATCCTCCTCTTCCATTTATATCACTCTCCTCCTGCAGCAAGACTATTTTGAAGAGATTGTTCATCTCTCTGCATGAGCAATTAAATATTAGCCGTATAACAACATCATTTCAACTGAGCTGTCAAAATGGAAACCAAAAAGCAGGTATTTTACAACTTTTCAGAAACTATAGTAAAAGCTGTTGAAAATAGAATTTTGGGAAAATGATACTTAGCTTATGATAACCTCACAAAAGTCCAATTAGACTAGCTTCCCTCGTGTTCCTTCCAAAACAATAACTAAATGAAAAGAAAAGATGTCATTTTTTTAATCCCAAATCACCATTTCTTATAAAAGCACTATGAATCTAAGCTCTTTCTTATTTTCCCATGGGGGAAAAAAACAACAGGAATGTAGGTGAGGGGAAAAAACAAAAACAAAAAACAAAGAATATCCAAATATTTTTTTTAAATGCACAGAATAGAGCATACTGGAAATCCTAAGGGGGAAAAAAAGTTAATAGTTATATGTTGTACTTTATCTATAAAAAATGAATGATTGAATTTCCTAAGGTCTCTAACAGCCCTCATTCTAAAATTCTGTTCTATTCATTACTCTGACCATCATTTCAACCACTACCATAAATGATAGTGACAAAAGTAAAGATTTACATTGGAGGATTGTAAGAAATTCTAATTTGTATAGATTTCTAATTGGTTTATAATTTCCTCCCCCCAAAAAAAATTACTCTAGTACCCAGTTTGTTCACTCATTCATTCATTCATTCAACAAATATTTATTTAGCACATTCTATATTTAGAATCTTAGTCAGGGAAATATTTCCATACCTAGACACTAACACCACAAATGAGTACATGATAAATACTATTAAAATATCACAAGATATTACAGAAGTTTAAAGGAAATGAAGTTTTTTCTTACTTAAGTAATTGAAAAGGGAAAATTAAGATATATTTAGGCTGAGTTTTTTTAGAATGAATGGGTAAGCTCTTTAAAGGATGAGGTGGGGAAAGAAAACACTCCAGATGGAGGGAAATGGCATGAGCAAAAATTGGGAAGGTGGGAAAGTTTCAGATATACTGAAAAAACAGAGAGTGTTCCTGTTTGATTCGTGCATTAAGGATACAAACCAGAGAAAGTAAATTAGGCCCAGATAGTAGAAAGATTTTAATATCAAGCCAAGGATTTTTGGTTTTGTTCACGAGGAAAAAGGAAGCAATTGAAGTTTTTTTAAGAGTTGAGAAGCAACTTTATGGGACACAATGGTATAGGAGATTTGGATCTGTAGTCAAAGGACTTGATTTTGAGCTTTTTCTCACCTCCCTATATACTTCAAAAAAAAGCCGTATCACTTGTCTGAAACTCAGTTTCTTGTTACTTAAAAAGAAACAGACTAGATTATCAATGATCTAAATTCAATGATCCTATGATTAGGGAATTTATTATTGATTACCAGACTGTAGTCACTCTAGAAGACATTGAAGCTGATGGCTTCATGCAATTCTCATTTAAATATAATTTATGCACAATCAAAAGACATCACCATACCATTTTTTAAAAATTATCCAGTTTTGTGATGAAATGTCTTTTATTCTCTAGTCTTTCCTTTCACCAGAAAACACAAAGAATAAAAGGTAACAATAAGAACAATAATAGCCAACATTTTTATATAAAGCCTTCAGATTTGTGTCATTTTATCCTAACAACAAATATGAGACATAAAGACTCAATCAATTGTTGATGTTTTTCTGTCTTCATTTCTGCATTTCTGATTTCTGCCTTCTATCAGAACTTAGATGAAATGTCACTTTGTGACAATTTCTGTGACTCATCTCTGCTCAGATTTACCCAAAGCACTGTGAATCCCTTCTCCTTCCTCTTCCTGTCAAAAATAATACTTGACTCT
The DNA here is from genome assembly GCF_048593235.1 of Sminthopsis crassicaudata. Lineage (NCBI taxonomy): Eukaryota > Metazoa > Chordata > Mammalia > Dasyuromorphia > Dasyuridae > Sminthopsis > Sminthopsis crassicaudata. Next base: position 73,619,650 of record NC_133619.1, on the reverse strand, counting down.
GTGTTACACTAATTTGTGTAATCTCTCACTCCAATAAGATCTCTGAGAATAGAGGTTAGGCCATGTCTTATTCTTATAATTCCAGAATTTAGCACAATGCTTCACCATAATTCATAAATGTCATCCCCTCCCAGGCTGGATCTTTTTTGTTTTTCTGTGACTAGTAAAAGAAGGAATTTTCCACTTTGTTTCTTACCTAGTCTTGAATTACTGAATGGTCAATTAAACTGAGACTAGGAAAGACCTTAGCTGATAAAGGTCAAGGTCTCCCATTCTATCCAGGGACATCTCCAGTAGTTCTGATCTATATCTGATCACTGCACCCAGATGGCTCTGGAAGAGGAAAATGAAGTTAGTGACTTTAAAGGACCTTGCTTCACTTAAATACAGTGCATTCATATATAGGGAGGTATCACCTCCCTGGTGTTATGGTACTCTTCAAGAATAAAAAACAAATAACAAATGTCCATTGAATTGAAATAGTTGACATATACATTAAAACTGTTTTGCCATTATCTGTAGGAATAGGACACTGTGGGTACTAGGGAAGGAGAGTTGACTCTTGGGCAAATCTCTTATTCCCAGTGAGTCACAGTTTTCTCAGCTATAAAATGAGGAGATTGGAAATGAGGGCTTCAAAATTCCTTTCTAGTTCTAGAACTCTTTTTCTATGTTCCTATGAATGCTCCATTTCCTATCTCTCATTCACAAATCTCAGAGAGTCAGTTTCTCTGTCACACAAAGGTCTACTATATTTTCTAGCCTGCTATTTCAACATCTACATTTGAAAGATTTGTTCAGACTGTTTTTTCCCTTAAGATGTATTCCACAAAACATGAGGACAATTGACATCTAAGTGCCTGAGAAACTACTTTCTATTTAGAGACTGGAGAATAAGAACTGACAGTTCTTATCAGAAAATTGCTCTGTGATATGACCTTACCATCCTCAACAAGCATTTTTTCCTGCTTTTTGAAATGACTACATCGAGTGGCAGAATATGCTGTTAACTGAGCCTTGGGAAGTCTGTAGTGCTGAAGAGCCAGACATTTCCTCCAGCAAAGCTGGGAGAATTCCACAGTAATCAGCTGAATAGGAAAAGTTATTAGACTGAAACTTGTCCTGCATGGAAATACCACCAACAAACTCTCTTCCAGTACATAGAGAGACTGATAAGTACCCTATAAATACTGTTATTACTCAGTTCTACACATGCAGCATCTAAAGTGCTAAACACAATGTCAACAAAAAAAATAAATAAATAAACACACACCATGATATTACAGCCTTAATAGAACATACATTGACAAAACTATCATCACCTTTAAGTTCTTAAGAGCTTATATTCAGTATTACAGTTGCTACAGAGGGAAAACAATAAAACCTGTAAATTGAAGCAAATAGAGGATTAATAAAGATACTTCCATAAGATAATATCTTATTGCATATGGATAAATAATTTATATTTATATATATTTAATGTTTTATTATAAAATATACATTTATATTTAATCATTACCTATTAATGATTTCAGGATCTCATAGAGCCCCCTCCCATTCAGTAGCTGGTTCTTTGGATTACAAAAAGCAAATTATGTACAATCAACATTTAAAGCGTTAATATTTAGTAAGCAAATAGTAATATTATCTTTATAAAAAATGGCTTTTTACTGAATTAATCACTTCCTATTATCTCTGATTGTGTTTCCTTAGTGAACAAGTCAATTACAGGCAAAGATCTTTGAAGGGTCCATTAAGCCCCAATCTGCTCCTAAATGCAATTAGAAGAATTCAGATATCTATTTCATATCCAATCTAATGAGGCCCCTGGAGATTCCATCTGAATGGAGCATTTTTAGCAAAACAAATAGCATGCTTCTTTTTCTGAAAATAGTTTATCATGAAAGTTGAAATATAATGGTACTCATTAATTCAAATCCATGCAACTATCAAGAGTTAATACTATATCTTTCTTAGAGAGCCAGGTTTAGTGTTGAATTTGGACTCTTCTTGTGATCCCTTTTTTAAAATGGGTTGTTTATTATATGCCCTATACTCAAATTTAGTCATCATGCCTTCTGAAGTCCCATTTTAAAATTAGGCCCTTTCTTGGAGTCACTGAAGAGAGGTGTTTGTGATATATCCCTGCAGGGGACAGACCAGCTGGGCAGTACTAATCCAGTTCAGTCAATTTTATCTTATATTTTCATTTCTTTTTATCTCCTCTGTTGTGACATCAGTCTTAAAGATTAATGGAAGTCTGGGGTATGTATTTGTTTGTGCTTGTTTCTCAAGAAGGTAGAAAACAGTTGCTCCTAAGCATTTTCAATTTTTGTGACATTTGGATTGTTCCTCAGTAGCAGTGGTAAGGTATGAAGAGCATCTGAGATCAGGAGATCATTAAGCTTCTGTTTTTATTTTAAGCCACATTTTCCAAGAAACAACTAAGGCCCAAGAATGAGTAATAAAAAGGGTCAAAGTTGGTACCTTCATGTAGATTGGGGGTTCATGGTGAGTTTCAACAACATGGTTTATTGAGAGCTCCCTAGATGTACCTTAATTGCGTGCTATTTTATTAGATCTTCCAATAGTACTCATGGGGCAGCTAGATGGGTATAGTGAATAGAGGACCAGCCCTGGAGTTAGAGGGACCTGAGTTCAAATTCAGCCTCAGACACTTAACAATTACTAGCTGTGTGACCCTGCACACATTATTTAACCCCAATTGCCTCAAAAAATAAATGAATGAATTTACAAATAAATAGTGCTCAATAGTGAGACACAGATTACAAAGAACTTTCCATTTTCATATCAATAATTGCCTGGGCTTCTAAACAATTATGCCTGTAGAAATTTTAAAATTGATCCTATCCCCCATTTGAAAGGCAGGGAATGAAGTTCACTAAAGAATGGAAACCAAAAAGGTAAGCTAGAGCAATTGATAACAGTGATCCAGCTTTCTGACTTTCTCACAGTTTTAAAGGGTAAAATGAGTTCTAAGTCCAATATCTCTTCAACAAAATGAGAGAGTGAGGAGTAAATCACATTCTACTTGTTGCTGTTTAATAAAACCTGGGAGGCTGAGAAAGGGGGAAAGGAATGGATGTAGAATATTTAGTCTTTCTCTTCTTTCTCTTTCTTGTTGTTAAGTAACTTAATGCTCAAGAAGAGAATGGAAATGGTTTCCATGATTACTATAAAGGGCATTGAAATAATGCTAGTTTGATAAAGTTAATTACTGTCCACTTACCTGTCCAGTGGAAATCAGTGGGGGAAAAGGATATTTTGAGAGGAAGAATTTTGCTTTACTCCATCATTCATATATATATATATATATATATATATATATATATATATATATATATATATATATATATATGCCTGTATTTTTCTAGGTAAGCAGTTCTTTTTAATAGGTGACAGTAGTGTATACATAATAATCTTTGGGTTTCCTGATCTTGGATTATTTTTAACCATTTTTGCACATCTTTGGTCCTAATCTTTTGGCTCAGGTTTGATCATACTAACTCTCTCTAAAGAGAACATCACTGCTAGGATGGAATCCTGCCTCCAATCTTTCCCCTTTATTAATTATTATAGTAATAATAATGCTAGTAGTGGAAGTCAGCTAGTTACTCAGTGGATAGAGCTCTGGATCTAGAGTTGGGAAGACCTGAATGAAATCTAGCCTCAGTCATTTATTTATTAATTGTATCATACTAGGCAAATCACTTAGGCTCTATTTGCTTTTTATTCACAAATCAGTCAGTATCTTTGCCAAGAAAACCCAATGGACATGATTGACATGCTATAGTCTACCAGGTCAACCAAAGAGTTAAACACAACTTAACAACTGAATAATAATAAGTAGTAGTAGTAGCAATAGCTTATAGTTTGTATAGCACCTATAAAGCACGTTATTCTTGATCACATTAACCCTAAAAAGAGGATAAAGAAAATAGTATAAATATTATTATTTCCATCTTACTGAGATGTAAAGAAATGAAACTTACTGAAAGAAGGTAAGACAGCTTCCACAGGCTTAGTAGTTGATAAATCTGCAATTCCAGGACTCATGCTGTGAAATTCAGTTCTCTTTTAACATATTCACTCTCTTTTTCAAAGTTTATCTAGTGTTCCTAAAAGGTAACCAACCATTCTTCATTGAAGAGGAGATCGATAACTCTAAGCAATAAAGAAAATCAATCAGAGGGAATCCTAAGGTGAAGCAAAGATGGGTTTCTTGCACAACAAAATGATTAGCAGAGAAGTCAAGTCTTCAAGTGATCTGTTAAGAACAAAGAAGAAGAAATCTGCCATAGTCATTGAAGGTTTAGAATGAACTGGATTATTGAGGTTTCTAGAATGAGGACCAGAATCCCTGACTTAGCATTAGATTTCATCTAAAATATTGGATATCTCTCTTTCACTAGAACAGAAGTGATATGTTAGGATGTGAAAGTATAAATCCAAAGGTCAGACACTAAATGTCTTCAGCTCTTCTAAGTCCAAGAAATAGGCTTGCTTTGACTTCCCTAGATAATATTCATCATAGCCTTTGCCTTCTAGAGTTTACAGTTAAGTGACAACATTGATGTTTTTAAATTCTAGTGAGTGATAGAAAATATTGGGATTCTTCATGAATTTGTCAAATTAATATTGAGGCAGATTCATATTCATCCTTCATAAAACTGGCTCACCACACATGGAAAAGAAGGATCTTTCTGGTTTCCTGCTCCCCTGCTCCCCAGAATGAAAAACATTTGCAGTAAGCTCCCTCCAATTCCTTTTAGGTTAGGATTTTAAACAAGAAGATGGATTTTAGCGAGGTTCAATCCAGATGTGGTTCCAAGGATAACATCAAACATTCTGCAGGGGGAGGAAATGTAAGTAGAAGCTGCTACTTGAAGGGTGTCCTTGACTGTGAGTGAGCAACCTGAAGAGTCAGCCCTCTGTCGCATTTCCCATCTTGCTCCTTCCCAAGCATTTTTTCTCCTCACTACTGTTTAATGTGTCAGCCTGGTCTAGTGGTATGTCAACCCTGTCTGTGAGAAATAGGCTTCCTATCCTTCCCTTATGAGTCCTCCAGCAAATTAAACTGCATAAGATATATCTTTGAAGCTAGGAGGATAGCAGATTCATTTACTTTATCATTTTGATTCACTGGTCTTTGCCTAATGCTCTCTTCCTCTTCTAGTGAAAATACAATATCAACTAGCTGAACCACGTGTTCCAATTATTCCATTGAAATTATGGCAGTTCAACTTGCACAGGAGATAGAAGCTAAGATTTTTATAGGTATTCAAAGCAGTTAGTCACCTCCGTTATTCACTTGGAATATTGCAGAAGTGATCAAGTAAATTCTATGCATAATTCAAAATAAAATAGTGGAAATTCCATTGTTTCTTAAGAGTTTATGCTTCTCTCCTTCACTAGAACAGAAGTAATAAGGTAGGACATGAAAGTATAAATCCAAAGGTCAGACATTAAATGTCTCCAGTTCACAACTGATATGGTCTACAGTCAGAAAACAAGGCAGCTTCTTTCTGGGGGTAGGAAGAAACTTCAATCCCGTCTATTCTGTATATTTCAGCATACAGATTTCCTCTTGGTTGAATATCCCTACAGCAAATGGCAAGTGATCAGAGCCAGATGTTCAAGTTTTTCCTAGCTATGGGTCATTCACCACTCAAATGAACATAAGGAAAGGGGAGGGAAGCAACCAAATAGCATTCCCACCCTAGCAGCTGGTTCCTGAAACTATCACTTTTTGGAGAATAATTGCTGTGGGATCAATATATTGCTCACTGTTGAGCTTAATGAAAGGGGTTGGATGGGTTAAATGCTGGGTGCCAGAGACTGATACTCATGGCTCCTTTTTCCTTTCCTTCTTCGGACACTGATAAGGATTGTGTAGTCAGTCTAAATGCTTCATGCTATTATAAAAGAATTTTAGGAAGACAGGATTAACTCAACCAGCTGCTCCTATCCTCCATTGTAAGGGCAGTAGATGAAAATGTCTAAGCAGCAAGGTTTGAATTGAAAGTCTGAATGATCTGAAAACAGGTGGAAAAATTTCCACCCTCCAAGAATTGAGCAGAGAAACACTCAAAAACAAATAGGAAAAAGAATTGAGCACTGCCATGATGCTATTACAAGGTGCTTCAGGGAAGTTCCACTGACCAAGGTGTGATCACTTATTATTTTGGAAAAGCCTGTTTGTAATACTCTACTTATAGCTGATATCTTCTGGTCACAATTGATACTTTTTTAATCTTCAAAGCATTTTCCAATATTAACCACTTCATCTTCTTCTGCTTCCTCTGGGTGTTTGCTTATAAGAGGTTTTAACATGATGATCTTTAATGCTTTGATTGGATGAAAGTTTATATTATTAATTCAGTTGTTTCTGTTTCTTGTGGTGTGTCCTGTTTCTACTAATAAAATCTTCTGTTCCAGGACTTTTACACTTGGGTCCTTCCTTCTTATCCAAATGTATTCAAGCATGCGTGTGTGTGTGTGTGTGTGTGTGTGTGTGTGTGCACGCACGTATGCACGCGTGCTTTTCAGGATGGGCTTGAACATCAGTTTGTGTGCATAAGCCATCTAAAATATATCTTATGTGATTTATGCAGATACAAATTGTTACCAAGAAGATTGACCTAAGTCATGTGACATCCAAATGTGGTTCCCTAAAGAACATCCGTCATAGGCCAGGTAACAATAAAAAACAGTTTAAGAATGGAAATAATTATCTTAGAGGGATCATGCTCATTTTAACTTTCTAACAAATACTGTATTTGTGAAATTTCTCCAACTGGTTACATGCAAATTCAATATATTAAAGCCAATAGCACCCTGATTATTCAGAATAGAAATGAAGAAAAGGGGAAACACTGGAGATTAAATATTAAACTATATAGCATAAAAATTAAACTGTATAGCATGTCAATACTTCCCTTTGAGATATTTTTAATACTGTTATCTAAGTAGTCAAAAGGCAAAAAGACTTCGGTGACATTCTAAAGATTCCTTATACAACTTCTATCATAAAGACCATAATAATCACAAATTTAGAGCTGTAAGGGGACTGCTAGTATAAAACCATCGTTTACAGATTTGTTTTTAAAAGCTAAGGTCATTGAAGTTAAATGACATGCCATCCTGTGATTTGGTTTTGTCTATCCCATTCTAATTTTTAAAAACTTGTTACCTATTCTCTCACAAGAGTAAAAACCAAAGCAAATTCATCCTTGCATATAAAATCTTTCTGTCTCATACAGGCGGTGGCCGTGTGAAAATTGAAAGCGTGAAGCTGGATTTCAAAGAAAAGGCACAAGCTAAAGTGGGTTCACTTGACAATGCCCACCATATACCTGGAGGTGGTAATGTCAAGGTATGGGACTTTTTACAAGCCAAATTATCCGCAAATGAAAGAATTGGGAAATTAGGAGTGGGGCTATGCCAGCATGTATAGGTGATCTGAAAATCAGATCCATAGACTAAAAGACTCCCTACTCCCATTTATGATGACTGAATCACTAATAAATATTTTTTGTCCTGAACAGATTGACAGCCAAAAATTGAACTTCAGAGAACATGCTAAGGCTCGCGTAGACCATGGTGCTGAGATCATCACACAATCTCCGGGCAGATCCAGTGTGGCTTCACCTCGGCGACTCAGCAATGTCTCCTCATCTGGAAGCATCAACCTGCTCGAATCCCCCCAGCTTGCCACTTTGGCTGAAGATGTCACTGCTGCCCTTGCTAAGCAGGGCTTATGAATCTGTATCATTTAACACTGAATGAAGTAATGCTATTTAATCATGAGTTCTTGGCAGGAGCGGGCTCAGAGCAGGTGTTATATTCAATCCTTACAAATTCTAAAATAAATCTTATCCCAAGATTGTGGTAACCAATTATGATAAAAATAATTCCCCAAATTTAAATACGTGCAGAAATTGACCTGATTTTCCTTTGCAGCAAGAAGACTCATTGGCTTTATATGAGTTCAATTGCAATATATTCCATTGGATGATTCTTGTTGCTCTGCTCTGTCTTGCATGGAGTATTATGATAAAAATGCATTTTTACCTTTCATGTGCCTGAAGGCCATCCACTATTTTCTGAAGAGCCTCGTTAATATCCAAGCTGCTCATTTCACTGGTCTGTTTATGGGCAACAAGGTTGTCCTTTTGTAACTTATTACAGATTAAATTAAACTGAGTCTGGTTACAAGATGAGAAGAACATATAAGAAAAAAAAAAAAAAAAACAAGTTTAAAAAAAGTGTTATTTTGTATAAATGGGAAGAAAGATTCAATTAAGTTATTAACATTTGGGGCCTGGATAATTAAATCAGTGTATAGGTGATTTTGGTAAATTATTTAACTAATTAAAAAAGTAGTTGAAGAACACTTGAACTGTATTTTTGAGGAAGTGATGTAAAAGAGCAGCTATTAGTCATGGAGCACTTCCACAACTATGGACTTGTGTCTGATTAGGATGTCAGTTAATTGGCTAGATTTGTGTCCACACTACAAGTTTCACATCCTTTCCATCTGTTTGATACAGTATTATAGATATACATATATATATACATATATATATATTTCTCTGTGGCCATTTGTGATACTCCCTCATATACTTGAATATTATACTTTATTATTCACAGTATCTGTGTCTCTTGCACCCTTTGGTGTTGAAATTTTAGGTATGTGAAAGTAGATGTTAGCAGGGTTTTTTCCCTATTAAAAAAAAACACACAAAACATTTAAAAAGAGAAAAACTGTTAGCATGAAATTGCTTTCTGTAACAATTAAAAGCCGTGCCCCTGTTATAGTGCCAGATACAAGTCTCTTCTGTAATGCTAGAATTTTTATTTTCCTTTTTTTGTTTCTCTTCACCAACATAGAGTTTTCTGGGAAGGTCTGGATATATGTAAAAGAATTGAAAAACTGTTGGTTTGAGATTCTGGGATTTTTTAAATTGAGAAGTAATTTGGGTTTTAGTCCCATAATTACAAAATGATGGCCTCTTTTATTTATTTACTTTTTTTTTTCATTTGCTAAAGTTGAATCCAGGAGAGTGAATTTGAGAAATTCCTCTCCTCAGGATATCATCTCCTTGCTAAATTAGATATACTATCAGAGGTGGCCACCCATTGAAATAGAACATTTGTCCATATACCAAAAAGGCAAAGATGCTTTCAATTAGAAGAATCTTTTTTTTTAAGTGTACATAGAAGCAAAAAGTGGAGATCCAGTGTCCAATTTGATGGAATTATCCTTCAGGACTCTGTATAACACTGAATCAACTTTTCGCTAAAAAATACTACAGCTTAGGATGATTTCTCAAGTAAGAGAGCAGTTCTAATATTTTCTACAGTGAGCTTATCTAGAAATCAGGAAAGAACTCATTTAAATCATAAACTTTTGATTTTTAAGCTCATTGACAAACATTTTCCATGGTCCATTTCTGAGCTGTCCCTAAATAGGGCCAGAGAGGTTGATATGTTTATGGAATCTCTTTGCTATTTTAAGTGTTCTTAAGATCCCTCATTTTAATGACTGAGCTAAAAGAATGTGCAAGTTAGATAGTGAAGTTTATTGTTTCTTTTGAGCTAAATCAGTTCCATCACTTGAGAGTGATAGTAGAGGGAGAGAATGAGTGTGGACTTCAGCAACATTTTAGTGTGGATCATCTAACAAAAATCCAAAGGGTGAAGAGACAGAGAGCTACATGGATAGTGTAATGACCCATCTGATATTGTCATTAATGTGAATTCCCCAAGGAAAAAACCCTAGAAATAGAGAGAATCCCTCCTTTATTAGTTTTCAACAGAGCTTTTATATACTTCCAATCCTGTCTAACACTGTCTATCAGTCAGTTGTTTGATGCAAATGTTGTAAATTTAGAAACTGAGTGGGACAATTGGGTTTCTAATTTCTGCCTTGTAATTGCTAAGTAGAGTTTGCTTAAACTAACCCTGGCATTTACACAGAAATATTTCCTGGTGTAGAGCATCAAAGTCCTTAATGTTACACAAGCAGGAAAACCAGTAGTGTGGAACACTTTGCTCTGACTCTGTACCACCAAGTGCAAAAGAAGTTGCCAGTATTTTTTACACCTTTTGATAGTGTTAGCTAGCAACTAAGGTACTATGGAACATCCATTTGACAGAAATTGAATACCATCTGGTCAGGATAGCATTTAACCTGTGACTCAAGTATTTTTTAGATTTAAATTACAAACACACTCCAAAAACAAACAAAAACAACTCAGGATGGTTAAGTTTAGTTACCTGCATCTAAAAGTCCAGAGTTAGTTTAGTGGAAGACATTTGAGTCATTTCTTGTCCAGTCCTAGCATGTTTTTCAGAACAAGTAAATTGCCTTGCTCAGAAGGAATCATGAGTCTTTGTAAAAACCAACCAAAAGAAACACATTTTGCTGACTCAAGGGAAACACACAGGTTACGTTACAGGGCTCTTGAAGCCCCTTTAAAAAAGCCAAGCCTTTTCTTCACTCTCAAGAACACTATTCAACATAAGCTTTGCAAACACAATACTAACAAGGAATACAATGCATCTGGTGGTCTAGAAGTCAGCTCAAAAAAGCTCCTGATTCTAGATCTTCTATATGCAGTTTTACTCTGGCTTTGGCTAGTGAGAATCAGTCTCACTGTAACTTTAAGTAATCCAGATCCATGAAGAGTTATAAGGCCAATGTTCACAAAAGAACCAACTCTCTCTCTGGAATCACCTGCAACTGAGAAACATTTAATTTACAATGATCCAGATTTATGAAGAGTTTTAAAGGCCATGTTCACTTGAACCAACTCTCTCTGGATTCACCTGCAGTGTTAGCAGGATGATGGGCTCCAGTCCCATCCACAGCAAAAGTCCTGTATAGCAAGCACCAGTTAGCAAGGATGTGAAAAGGACTGGACAGGAAAAATTGAAGGAAGTTAGGAAAATGCAAAGGCAGTCAGTCTACTGATACCTATGATAGACTTTATATTTTTTCCTACTAGGTATACAGGAAATGGTATATTAAGAACCAAATAATATTACATTAGTATTAATGTAGTGATATTCCTCATAATTGATTCCAACACAACTGGAAATATAAACTTTTTTTCTATCTTTCATATCAGAAGAAAGAGAAAATGGAATAATTAGCCTTTAAGTGACAGAAAAAAAGATTTCTGCTTGAAGGTAAATCCATAATGTTGGAGACAGATTCCATATATTCCTTCAAAAAATGGATATTTCAGTTTAATTCCATGTTGTGTTAAAATTATACAGACAGGATTCTAGCCTAGGTGAGTAGCTGGAACAATTCCCTCTACAACAAAGCTGCCTATTTCAGACTCAAAAAAAAAAAAAAAAAAAAAAAAAAAAAGCTTAATCATAACAATTCACTTCACTTTAGCAAAGAGGAAAAAAAAATGAGCAAAAATGCACACACAGTGTGCCCGGATTCCAAGTGTTAAAACATACCTTACAAATCTATGGGGTTTTTTTTTCTGAGAATTCTAGAGCCTGTTACCATAGAGAGGCATTTCTTCAGTGGCTGGTGGTAGTTAGTTCATGTTTTTTCAATCAGATTTGCAATTGTATTTGTTGCTGAATAGTGATTGTTTTGCAAAATAAAATTGCTTGTCATCTAACTACCTATCTCATGAGACTTCTTCTACCAACATTTGAGTGTGTGTGTATGTGTGTTTATACTTATGTATGTGTTTCATTTTACACTTGTTCAAAGGACAAGAAGAGTATTAGGAGCAACAAGTTTATCTTATGTTCTTTGTTTCTGTTCTCCCCTTTACCCCGGGCTGGAGGTGCAGCCCACAACCCCACCCCCATCCCCCATGTAGCTGAACTACATTGAAATGTAATTAGGAAATGTTTAACTAAGTAAATAAAAAATATAATACAACATAGACATTGTTAATTTGTGGTTTTCTAAGTCAATATGCTGCCCCCAGGAACACATTTCTGTTTAAGTTTTATATTGTTGCTTTGAACCATACCCAAGCTCCTCTAGATAACAGTAAATAAGGCCCAACAAGTGTCTTCACCCTAACCCTCCCATTCCTGTTGATGGGATGCCTCAACAATCCATAGGATTGTCTCTACAGGACAAACTTCCTGCCTTTCTCTCATCCACCCAATAGCAGTGTGTCCCTCAATGCCTCATCTACCATGGACCAAAGTTTCACTAATAAGTTATAACCTCCTAATGAATGGACTAATGGAAAATGATAAAGGGCAACAAGCTAAATAATGAATGCATTATAACCATGGCTCCCAGAGCCACAGCACTTACTATACAATACTTTCATTAATTCTGTAGTAGAAATGTCAAAAGGCTATAGATTTAGAGTTGAAAGGAAATTTAGAAAGTTGCTTCAAACTGTTCATTTTGTGACCATGAGGAAATGAACATAGTATCCATTTTGACTTTCCAGGAGTTCCTAAGCTAGTTTTCAGAACATCAAATCCCACCTTGAAGGCTGTAATCTAGGGCCTTGTTCAGTCATGCCCAACACCCATTTCTCAAACCATTTAAAGTTGTCCTAGTAAAGATAGTAGTTTGCTATTTCCTTCTCAAGCTCACTTTACAGGTGAGAAAATTGAGACAAATAGGGTTAAGTGACTTGCCCAGGGTCACACAGCTAGGAAATGTCTGAGACAAGATTTGACACCAATTCTTCCTGATTATAGGGCTGGCACTCTATCTACTGCACCATCACAGAGGGAGAGAATATGATATAATGGGGAAAGAACCTGACTTGGAATCAGAAAAGGTCTGAATTCAAGGCTGTGTGAAGATGGACAAGATATTTAATCTCTATCTCCATTTCCTTACCTAAAAAAAAAAAAAAAAAAATCAAGATAATGCCCCTCAGAAGGTTGTTATAAAAATTAAATTTAAGAATAACCCTAATAACCCTAAAGTACTTTGTCCATTTAGATGTCATCATGTGGAAAGGATTACTAGATGGTATAGTTGATAGAGTTCTAGGTCTAAAGTCAGGAACACCTGGCTTGAAATCCAGCCTCAGACACTTACTGACTGTGTTATCCTGGGCAAGTCACTCAATCCCATTTGCCTCAGTTTTTTACATCCGTAAAGAGAATTTGAAAAGGAAATGGCATACTTTGCCAAGAAAACTCCCAAAAGGGTCAGGAAGAGTCAGACACAATTGAAATGAATGAAAAACAATAAGTATGAATAGAACATGGGTCTTAGAGTGAGGAGGCATAGACATAAAAATGTATATCAGATTCTAGTTGTTCATCCTTGGGCAAGTAATGATAGGCAAATGTCATCTTAACATAAGCTTTTATTTTTATATTTATGGGCTAGATCTTTAGAAGATAGTTATCTACATGATACCTATAATAATAGTACCTCTTTACAGAATTATTGTGTCATCCAATGAATGAATGAATGAATGCATAAAGATAACAAACTTATATAATGTGTAAAGCACCATGTTATATGCTTGTCAAACAAATGCAAAAAGGAAAATGGTTGCTCTTCTTAATTTACTTTATAATGCGAGAAACAACACACATTTAGGAGGGGTGGTCACTCGGTAAATAGGACCACATAATAGACTGAAGTCCTTTTACAAAGATATCATTGATTAGATCAAGACTGAACCTGACAGGCTGTGCTGTGAAAGAGATAATCAGACAAGAAGGGAGGTAGTTTACACTGTAGATGGATGGCCAGCCCTGAGTCAGGAAGACTCATCTTTGAAAGAGTTGGGTATGACTAAGCAAAAAGTGAAAGGAAACGAAGCTACTCTTATTGCTTTTTTTTAATTTGTTATTTTTTATTTTTGCAAAGCTGATGTTAATGCATCTTTCTCGTATTATTTCCAAAACCATGGCTGCTTCTGACATTAAGCCATTTGACAATGTTAAGAACTCTGGTGATGAGAATTTTTTGAGTGTGAAGGAGCCAGTTTTGCACAAGTGCAAAGGACATGCTAACTTATTGCAATCAGCTGGTCCCCAAAATCACTCAGGTTTTTTAGCATATATAAACTTAGTATGGAAAAATATAAAAAAACAAAGAATATTAAGATTGTAACAATACTAGGTTATAAAGGCTTTTATTATTTTATTATATTTATTACAGCAAGAAGGAGTTAGCAAGGATTTTAACAATTAACAAGGGGAAAGACAATTTCCTTAGTGGAACTCACAATTAATGAGGAGGAAGAAGTCATTAAAAGGAAGGGAATGAGATGGGAATACACCATTATGGACTAGCAGGCATAATCTATAGTGAAGCCAAGAGTTAGCTATAACAAGGAGAAAGATACCATGAGGAGACAATAACTCATGGCAGGTTAGCTCTAAAAAAGAAGTTAGGGAGGATGTGCAATATGAGCAGATATTTTATAACTTTGAGGTTTCAAATAGTAACTTGATTTTCTCATTAGATAAATAAAGGAGAGGTTTCTAGATAGCTCCACCTGGGGTGAGACTTTATATTCAAAAGTTCCACTATTGCTATCCATCAATGATTATCCCATTCCATCCTCTCCCATTCTATCTTTATTAACTAATGAGAAAAGCTTGCTTTGGTTCTCTGGATTTGCCCTACATTTGCTCCATTTAATGTAACTTCAATTTAAATTTTTTGGAAGATAGACACTAAGTTGAAAACCCTTCTGTGGGCTATCTATTCTCTGGCTTCTCAATGTGTAAGTAGTAACTCCATATGCAATCTCATAACTGAATGTGGGAGTTGTGAAATTATTATTTATTACCAGTAAGTGTTTGATTTATATAGTTACTTTACATATCTATACATCTAGAGTCACATAAAAATTTCTTGGGCAAAAAGGGGTCATGAGTAGAAAAGTTTAAGAAGCCCTAATATAGCCCAATCCCCTCATTTCACAGCGGGGGACCCTGAAAGCTCAGAGAAATGCATTTAAAATAATTCAGGATTTTTAAATGCCTACTATATACAGAACATTGCACTACCTGGGATTTGTCATTGAATTGTTTTTCAGTTTTGCCCAACTCTTCATTAACCTATTTGGGGTTTTCTTGGCAAAAACACTGGAGTGCTTTACCATTTCCTTCTCCAGCTTGTTTAATAAATGAGAAACTAGGGTAAACCAGATTAAGTGAATTGACCAGGGTAACACCCTGTCTCCATTAAGTATCTGTGGCTGGAATGTGAACTCATAAAGATGAGTTTTCCTGTCTCCAGGGCCTATACTCTATCCACTTCACCACCTATCTACCTCTAGGGGAGGAAGGCACAAAAATGGAAAACATTAAACAGAAATTTCTATATTTTGTAAATAATGATTCCTATGTTGGATTTGTCATTAAGACAGTAAAAGAAAAAATATTACTTAAAGAAACTGGTCTCTATGTTTTTGCAATATCCTAATTGCCAGCTGGGCTACAAAATTTTTTTTCTAGTTTTAGTCATCCAACTCTTCAGAAAGCTTATTAGCTTGGGAGGTACGTGAGTTATATGAGTAGGAGGTGAAAAGAGATATAGAGGAGAGATTCTAAATTCCTACAAGAATGTATTTATAGTCATTTTCAATGGGAAATGGTAAAGAGAGATAACAGATTTTGTTAAAAGAAAAAAGCATACACACATACATATATGTCTGTTTTATAAAAATAATGTATTTATATTATTATACGAAATATTACAATCTATTGATTTCTCACCACCTACATACATAATAGTAACTGAATCCCTTTTCCTAAATACAAAAAAAAATTAATAATAACTCATTTACATAGCAAGCTATTTTTACAACCTTTGAAGTAGGTAATAGAGATATCCTTCCCATTTTACAGATAAGGTACATAGTGTCCAGGAAGGACAAGCAGTTTTCATAATAAGTACCAGAGTTAGGACTCAAACACATGTTTTCTGACAAAAAGTTCAATATGCTATCCATTATGCCACACTACTCTTAAATGTTTTCTATCTAAAAGTCTTACTTGACTTTTAAAATTACAAAAGATAAAAGAAAGGACTATAAAAATGTCCAACTCTGAGGTAGTATGATAAAGTATAAAGATCACTTATGTAAAGTCCCCTTACTTCACCAAAACTCTTCATCTGTAAAATGAAAGGGTGATGATCTCAGAATTCCCTTCTGGTTTTGACATTCTATGATCCTATGGTTTATTCATGGAGAAAAAGCCTCAGAAAGTGAGGCGCTATTATACCTAGAAGGCATATTATAATTTGGTTTGGTACATTCATTCACTTGTTTAAAAAAAAAAAAAAAAAAGCATCTTATTTTTCTAGCTTAATTGAGGCAAGTCTTTGCTTGCATTAAAAAAAAAAAAAAAAAAAAAAAAAAAAAAACCCTCAGGTTGAATAGACAACCATCTGCTTTGCTTAGTTTCTTCTCCTTCATTATCATTATGTCCCAGCCCACCTCTAAACCTTGGGATAAATTGATTTCTCAGACTCATCATCAGGGAGATTGCTTCAGTCTGGTATTCATACTTTATCAGTACCCTAAATCACTACTACCTCTCTTATTGGAGGGTGGAGAGTGAAACAAAAGAATGCTCCCATAGCCTTCCTGTCTAGAGGAATCAAAATCCCAGCCATTTCTTCCTTTGCCACCAGCTGTTACCTTTTGCCCCCTTTGCAGGTAACTTTTATATATTGTTTTCCTCTATTGGATTGTAAAGTCATCAAAGGCAAAAACCAGTTTTCCTTTTAAAATTTTGTATTCCCAATCCTAAACACAGTGTCTGGCACAGAGTAGGTTTTGATTACATCATATAGAACTTTCATCCAATGCTCTGTCCTCAACAGCATAGAAATGGGAAAAATACAGTACATTTTTTTTCTTTCCTTGTTTTTCCTATATTTGTTTTTTTTTTATTTTTCCCATTTAAGCGGACATTTCACATACTCATTATCCTCATTGGACATAGAAACAGCCTGCTTTATTATCATTCCTTCTATTAAGAATGATCTCCAGAAAATCTGGCGTCTACTGTAATTACTCTCATTTCTCTCTCACCACAGAAAATAAGTAAAAATCAGGGTTACCAATATAATAAGTTGGTTATTCCTGTGAAATGTTTCAGATAATAGCTGTTTATAAGTAGTTGGCAGTTTTAAGAATGAAAACATTGAGAAAGAACATATTGGGGTACTAGAATGGAAAAGTAGACTAAAGATGACATTGGTTTTGAGTTTATATTGCCAGCACTTAGCAGTGTTTTTGTTATTATTTTATTCTTTATGAAAAGGAGGGCAGAATGGGGACTGTAATTGATCGTTTCATTGATGCAGTTAAGCACTGGTAAGAAAACTCCCTTCACTGACCTACTCTACAATGCTTAGTCTTAGAGAGTTGGTTATAGCACTGAAAAGATATATAACTTGTCCAAGGCCATTCAGACTGTATCTAATTGTAAGAAACTTGAACATTATTCTTTCTTGGACTCCAAGCTCAACTCTGTATAATGGTTGTGACTCACCTTTATATATATTAAGTGTTTAATAAATTCTTGCTGAAATAAATGTGGAACTAAATTCTTGTTGAATTAAACAAAAGAGCATGTCTTTAAAAGTCCTAAGTCATGACAATGCAGCTAGTTGGCTCAGTGGATAGAATGCTAGACCTAGAGTCAAGAAGTGAATTCAAATCAAATACTTACTAGTTGTATGACCCTATGTAAAATATATGCCTCAGTTTCCTCAGTTAGAAAAGGGGAATGATAATATCTTCCTCATATTCAAGGCTTTTTTTGGAAAGACTTATGTGGACTATCTAGCCCTCAACTACTTGCTGTGAGGATCAAATGAGACACTATTTATAAAGCATTTAGTCCAATATGTGGCACATTAATGCTTATTTCCTTCCTTACTAATAATTATTCCCTTCCTTTGCCCTTCCCCAAAATATCTAGGGTCAAACCAGGGCTTTGAGATTTATTGCTTGTGTGAAAATGGGCAAATCACTTTTCCTCCCTGTTCCCATTTCCTCTTATAGAACTGAGAAGGTTGGAATAAATGATTCCTAATGTCATTTTCAGCTCTAAAAATCCTATGATCTTATGCTATATCATAGATGTAGGGGCTACATTCCCTCTTCTATTGTAGCCATTTGAATGACTTGAGTCAGACTTTTCAGCTAAGTCATTCTCTCTGCAGTAACATCATTAGTTCTGAAATAGCAACTTGAAATTACTTCACTACTCTCATTTACAGTTTGGAGAAAAAGCTAACGGTGTTTCACTTTGTGAAATTGCTTTTACTTAAAATTGGATTATTGGATCATTGGATTAAATATCTAAAGGGCAACTTTTCTTAGATGTAGCAGTTCAATCAGTTTTGAGTTCATGAGGCAGTTTAGAGTTTTATTTATTTTATTAACCTATCGCAAATATTATATGACTTCTAATCCTTCATTTCAGATTTCTCCACATCTAGAAATCAGCACAGAAAGCAACTGTGAGAAAAACAATTTCCCAGATTCTTTTCCAATCCCATATTTCTTTACATATATTATGCCTTAAACTTATCCAATCCATACCTGAACAAAAATCCTTCTTTGTAACATGACCAACAAGTTTACTTGATGACTCTAGTGAAAGAGAAGTTATTTCCTATGGCAATCCATTGAATTTTTATGTTGCTCTAATTGTTAAGGAATCTTTTCCTAATATCAAGACATTTACCTCTTTGCAATGTTCAACTATCACTCCTCTTTCTATTCTTTGTAACCCAATAGAACATAGCTAATCTCTGTACAACATCCTGTTATGTTCCTTTTTATTCCAGGTTGGCCTTACAAACACTGCACCATCACTTCAAATTGTACATGTCCTAACAAAATTTATCTTTTTCCACCTAAATTGACTCTTTTTCTCAATCAAATCACAGAATCTATGAATTGTGAGTGATCTCAGAGTCTATTTTATCCATGAACAAGAATTCCTACTTCCAGAAGTGTCCTGCAGATCAGCAACTCAAAAGCTTCAAATAGAGAGGAACCAGGATTATCCTAAGTATTTAACAATTGATTCTTCCAAAAAATGAACCTATCACTTTTAAGTTTTAACTCATCACACACTTTTAAGTTTAACCCACATTATGAACATTTTCTTCATTACTGGCTTAAATCTAGAAAATCAACAACACAATATATATTATAAATTTTCACTCTGAAATGACTTTCTCCAGCCATTTGAATTGGATCCAACAAAATCCTAAAAGGATCCTACTAGCTCAAAGGATGGAATATTCTACTTTGAGTAACTTAATTAGGAAGTTTTTCATTTCAACCCTCCTGTTCCACCCACTTCTGCATGTTCTTCTTAAAAAAAAAAAAAAAAATTTTAATCCCTTTTCCACTATTCTATTTTACTTCCTCTTTTTTGATTTTGCCTTACATACACATTTCTCTTCTTTAAATTTAAAATTACATCAAAAATGTTGGTTAACATCAGATATCTGGTTGAAGATTAGTAAAAGAATGTAAGAACAACCCAAGAAAAGGAGAGAACAATCTGTTGATGGTGATCTGCTAGATTTTCATATAAGTGTTATACTCAGGCCTTTCATTTTAATTTATTTCAATCCTCTTTTTAATAGTATTTTGTTTTTCCAAATATATGCAAAGAGAATCTTTAGTATTCACCTTCACAAAACCTTATGTTCTAAACTTTTCTTCCTTCTTTTCCTTTTCTCCACTTCCAAGACAGAAAGCAATCTGATATAGGTAAAACATGTGCAATTCTCCTAAACATATTCATCATGTGGAGCAAGAAAAATCAAATCAAAAGAGAAAAAATGCTAGAAAGAAAAATAAGCAAACAACAATAACAAAAAAAGGTGAAAATAACTATGCTGTGTGACCCTGGGCAAGTTACTTAACCCCGTTTGCCTCAGTTTTTCATCTGTAAAATAAGCTGTAGAAGGAAAGGGCAAACCACTCCAGTATCTCTGTCAAAAAAAACCAAATGCCAAAAAAAAAAAAAAAATATATATATATATATATATATATATATATATATATATATATATATATATATATATATATAGGATCAATAACAACTGAAATGAATGAACATGAAGTTTGGATCCAGAATTGTTTATATAAAATATAGTTTCATACAGTCTAAGGAGTGTAAAAATAACACTTATGGTTAACTAAGAATATGATGTTCTTTCCCTGACTACCAGACTAAAGATCAAGAACCATTATGCTGACCTCATTATTGTTTATCTGTGGAACCTGGACAGCTTAATAGTGTCGTGCCAGAAAACTGAACCACTTCCACTTAAGTTGTCTTAGGAAGATTCTGAAGATTACCTGGCAAGATAAGGCTCTGAATACCAAGGTCCTTTCTCAAACTGAACTGCCTGTAAAGAGCAAAATCCCCATGGGCTGGCCACAACTTGCATACCAAATTCATATTTACCTAAAAGATTCTTTAAGACAAACCTCACACAAGGCAAGTGTTTACATGGTGGTCAGAAGAAGTAGTACAAGAACACTCTCAAGATCTCTCTGAAGAATTTTCATATTGTAAGACTTAAGAGATACTGGCATAAGACTGACTAGGATGGCATATTTTGCATCAAAAAAAAATGTTGTACTCCTTAAGCAAAGTGGAATCATAGTACTGCAAAGGAAACTTGAGTTGAATCAATCCAAAGGCTTCCCTATCTCAAATGTTCTAACAGACCACTTGTGCCAACTTGTAGTAGAGTCTTTGGAACTCATATACTGAACAGCTAGAGCCCAACACACCATAATTTGACCCCAATAACATCATTATATCATTGATCCTCTTCCAAAATGAAGGACAAACATCCCTCCCAAGACTTACTTTCTACTCTGCCCCCAAACACATACATAATCCATTCTTCATATAGTTGTCAAAATAATTTAATACATAGATCAAATTATGTTTTGTTCTACTCAAAAATTTTCAGTGGTTCCCTATTACCTTCTAAATAAATTAAATAAAATTCAAAGTGTTTTTCCCTTGCATTCTCTCATCTATAAGATGACAACAACTAATTTATCTCATATTCCTCTTCTTCAGGTATACTGTTCTCCAGTCAAACTGAATTACTTTCTGTTCCTTACATTTTCAAACTTATGGACATTTACTTATGCTGTTCCCTGTAGCTGGATTGTGCTTTCTCTTCCACCTCTGAATCTTGACTCTATCTTTTAAAACTAAAGAGATTGGACTCATGATTTAATTAGTGTAAGGAACTCCTTAGAAAATGCCTGCTACTGATGTAGATCAACATCTTTTCTTCAACTTTTACTTTAAGGGGGTTAACTGTCATAGGAACTGTGAAGTCAATGATTGTGAATCTAAATAAAAGATTTAGGAGGTGATCTTTTGAACTCAAATTGTGAGAAAGAAATTCCTGTGAGAAAATAAAATCATATTTAGATAGAGACTAAGAAG
Source organism: Sminthopsis crassicaudata (assembly GCF_048593235.1). Taxonomy (NCBI): domain Eukaryota; kingdom Metazoa; phylum Chordata; class Mammalia; order Dasyuromorphia; family Dasyuridae; genus Sminthopsis; species Sminthopsis crassicaudata. The sequence goes on along the minus strand of NC_133619.1, from coordinate 73,598,179 downwards.
ACAAATTACATGCCTAGGTTATACAACCAGTATATGCAAAGTAGGATTTGAATCCTAGTCTTCCTGATCTTAGGGCCAGTTATCTATTCATATCATGATTCCTGTTTTACCTATTTAAAAATATATTTTCATTTTTTTTATTTTCCCCAGTTACATATAGAACAACATTTGGGGGGATTATACATGCACATTAATTTTTAAACATATTTCCATATAAAGCATGTTCAGAGAAAAAAATCACAATAAAAGGGAAAAACACAAGAAAACAAACAATTTTTAAAAATGAACATGGCATGTGTTGATTTGCATTCAGTCTCCCTAGTCCTTTCCCTGGAGGTGAATGGCATTTTTCATCCAATGTTTATTGGGATTGTTTTGGATCACTAAACTGCTGAGAAGAACCAAATCTATCAGAATTGATCATCACACAATCTTGTTGCTCTGTACAGTGTTTTCCTGGTTCTCCTTATTTTATTCAGCATCAGTTCATGTAAATCTTTCCAGATCTTTTTTTTTAATTAGCCAATTCATCATTACTTTTTATGTAACAACAATATTCCATTACTCCCATGTACCATAACTTATTCAGTTATTCTCTGATTGATGGTGTCATGCCTATTTTAAAAGTCCAAATCAAATGCTACATCCACCATGGAGTTTTTTTTCCTGATCACCTAATAAAAATGGGTCCTCCTTTCTAAAATCAATATCATCATCATCATCATCATTATCTTCACTAGAATTTACATAACATTTTAAAATTTGCAAAGCACTTTGAAATTATCTCAGTTCACTCTTATAACCACCTTGGAAGATAGGTGCTTGTAATGTTCTCTATTTCGGTTTTCCTGGGGTCTCTGGAGGTCTTAGAGCAGCCTTCTTTTCAATTCAATAATCACCACAAGTGTAGCCAGGGGTTAAAGTCCAAATCCTTTATTATCTCCTTCAAAGTCTTGTCTCCTTGCCTGGGGCTTCGGCTAGCTTTCTTGGAGGCCTTTGGGAATCTTGCTTTCTGTGGAGAAGCAAAGGAGGAGAGTCTGCCACCATGGTGGTGTGAGATGGAGTGAATGAATCTCTTTAAGTCCAAGGGGTTTGTGCTTCAGCCTCCAGCCACCACAAATGTGGACTATGGAATGAATCTGTCTCAGCCTTTGCTGGCTGTTATATACTCCATTATCATCAATGTGAATCTTGTGGAACAATATTAAGTTCTAAGTACATGTACTTAACTAGAGTACTATTAAGCACCATGCTAAACTAGATAAACATTGTCTTTATCAATTCCACTGACTTAACACCTTGTAAGAATCCTTGTTTCAGAGTTCTGGTCCATAACATCTCTCTCTTTCTTTTATTTTAGAACATAAGGTGGTCACACCTTCCCTGACTCCTCAAAAAAAGGGGTGATTATGCCCTCCCTGACGACTCAGGAAGAAAGATGAAAACCAAAGGAAAATTGGGAATCAAACCAGATTAGCGGGTTTCTGAAGGGTCTCATTTGAAACAGGTATACATAAATCCATCAACATGGGAGGCATTACACATAATTACATAAATTACATAAGCACATAGTAACACAGGCTAGTAGCAATGTAACAAATAACATGATTCAACATGAGGAATTATACATGTCCATAAGTTCTAGAAATTGTCCAAAACCAATCTATTGTCCATTACTTCACATATGTAGGGAATCCAATGATTCCTGCAAGTTTTGAAGTCCTGCAATAGTCTTATTATATGTTAGGGAATCCAATGATTCCTGCAGATTTTGAAGTCCTACTTCAGCCTTATCAACAATTTTTCATCTTGGGGAATCCAATGATTCCTGCTGGTTTTGAAGTTCTGCAACAGTCTTATTAACAATTTTTTATCTCAGGAAATCCAATAATTCCTGCTGGTTTTGAAGTTCGGCAACAGTCTTATCAACAACTTTTTATCTCAGGAAATCCAATAATTCCTGCTGGTTTTGAAGTAACCGTCTCATTATCAGCCATTCTCTTTCAGTGTCATATGTTTTTAGGCCTTTTCTTTGGTTTTGAGGTTTTTCTCTTTTTCTGTCTCTCTCCAGGTTGTCATTGGCACCCATCTGTTTCCTTCTCCATCTGTAGAATACAAGCAAAGCAGTGTCCATAGCTAATATCAAAAGTTGCATTTGACCTCCAGATTTCCTTACTCCTAACATTCTGGTCACTGCACAGGACTGGTCTGTTTAGATCTCTTTTCTTCTTATTTTATTCTACTTTTTGTCATGCTTATTTATATATACACCATATTTCTACACACTTTCACACTTTTCAAACAGTTGGTTCTTTGAGAGCATTAGCAATCACTTTTCATTTTTGTATCCCCAACACATTGAACAGGATTTTGAACATAATTTTTGTTAGATTGAATTGTACACTTATCTGTCTTGTAAACATATCATGAATAAATATTTCTGATTAACTTCAGGAATCCTTATGTACTATGTTGAAATCTAGACAATCACTTTCAGGGGGAAAAAATTATGAAAACTAAGGGACTTGAGTTAAGGGACTAACCAGTATTATAGTACATGGCTTATTTCTCCTAAGGTTTTCCAGCAAACTCCAAATGTTGTATTCCCTTAAGTGATCCTTACTTCAGACTTTTCAAGTCTGATCAAGTGTTATATAAAACATATTTCCTATAATAATTTAAAAATAGGAAATCAGTGGTGTGGACACTCACTATATGAAAAGATATCAAAACTTCACCTCCTCCATCTTTTAGACTTTTGATTTGTTATGGTAGGAAAAATGAATTATCTAGAGACCAAAGACTAGTACTCTTATAATGAGTTTCTTTGAATATAGCTATGACAGTTCTTGGACAATAAGACCACTTCTTTGGCTTTACTCAAAAACATTTTGTGCTTGCTGTAACAGGCTATTGGTAAAATCTTATGGAATTTAGAATTACTTCATTGCCAAGATATATGACATTAGCAGATACACCTATACACACAAACACACACACACACACACACACACACACACACACTAACAAATGGTATAAAAGAGATGTGAATTACAATAAATTAATTGCAAAACAATATATAATTGCAAAACAAAGGAGTAATTTTTTAAACCAGATTTAAGCCCCACCCCATCAATATGAAGTTCTCTAACTCAGCAGGATTTTTTTCTGAACACTTCTAGAGCAACAGTCTTTCCATTCAAAAAATTCAGTTAAAACAAAACTAAATAAACCAAATCCCATGTTTTTAAGAGACCTATCATTACTATATCAGAAACAGAAATATTTTCCAAAGTGATCTATCTATTCAGTATATTTTTAAAAGATGAAAAAAATGGCTTTACTATGACCATATTGTGATAAACAGTGCAATACTTTTTTTTCTACCAAGACATTATTAACAAGTCCCATTTGAAATAAGATCATCATCTTCTAAATGCTTCTGGTACTTTCACTTGTGTAACAGCTAATGCCAATGATGGTGCTTGGCTATTTCTGGTGTCTTGCCATGACAAAAGTTGGAACCATGGAAACCACCCATCACGTGGCAAGTATTTTTCTGAATATCTAAGCTATAAAACAATCAGAAAAGCAATGAACCCCACCCCCACTTTGAAAAAATTCCTTTTAACTAAGGGTTTTTATTTCCCCAAATATAAACATCATTCTTAGGCAAGTTGAACCCTATTCATGAGCTTTAATGTGATATATGTTTGTGTTTTTTTTTCCCTTGTTGCTGTGGGTTTTTTTTTTTAATGGAAGTGGGAGATGACAAATTAAATAATAGTCCTTTGAAAGATAACTGGAATGGAAATAATAAATTGCTCCTTTTCTGTAACACTCCCTTATTGAAAACTCAAAATAAAACCCATTTCTATTCATGTAAGTCAGTAAGTAAAGATTCTGTGGTTTCATATATAGAGGAAATTCCTGGTGTGAAAATTCCATTCACCAATGAAAATCCCAATCAAAAAATCATCTATAATTCATTAGATAAAAGATTTAAGGGATTTGTTCAATTGTAGTGTACTTTATAGAGCCCCCAAGTTGGGGTGACAAAACGTACTATTGCTTTCTAGAGCCCTAACATGGGGTGATTAAAAATATCCTGCTTTCTAGAGCCCCCAATCATTATCTCATCAATCACACTGAATAAGTGATTAACTATAAGCATCTGCAATTGATATGTATCCTGGATTCAAGTATACCTTTCCCAGAGTTCTCCTACTATCTGTAGCCTTCTACATTCATTGTCACATAGTGTGAAAAAGAGCATTTGAATCCAAGTCTTTCTAACTCTAAATCTACCACTCAAATAAAAAATGGGGTCACTAAATCATATATAATTATCCTTGTGGTTTGCATATCAACTAAGTTTAAAATGCAATGCTATATATGTTTTATTAAATCTGTATTTACTTTAAATATGTTAAATATTACATTTTAATCAGACTGAAGCCACACTAAGGACTGTTGTTGGCCTGTGGGCTATGTCTTTCATACTTTTTTTTTTTTATTTTATTTTATTTTTGCTGAGGCAATTGGGGTTAAGTGACTTTCCCAGAGTCCCACAGCCAGGAAGATTTCACACCTTTTTAGCAGGCTATATCTAGTTATAAACAAACAGGTATAAGAGCTCAAAATGAATTATTTAGGTGCTGAGTTCAGCATTTATTTTCAGAGGCCTGTATTACAAACATACAAAGATAAATGCCAGAAGTCTGTAAGGATTCTAAGATATGGCTAAGGAATATGCAAGTCATCACTGCAGCTCTTTAATAGTTTATAAGTTGTAGGAATAAGATAATAGCTAATATTTTTATAACTGTTCACCATTTACAAAGCAATTCTCATATCTGATCTAATTTGAACCTTGAATAGCACTGTTGGGTAGAGGTATGAGCTGATTTATCCATTACAAAGAGCAATTTGAAATTATGATGAAGAAACTCACATTTCTATACATTTTGACCTAGATATCCCACTGCTACATATATACCTCAATGATATAACAGAGGTTAAGTGATTTGTCCATAGTCAAATAACTGGTAAGTGTGTAAGAGACAGAATTTGAACTCAGATCTTTCTGACTACAGATCAAATGCATTAGGAACTTTGCCACTTAGCTGCCTAACAAAAAACTTCCATTTTAAAAATATGTTTATGAAATGCTTTTACAAGAGTGGCATGTTGGTGGTGGATAGTGACTCTTTAAGGAATCCAAAAATTGTTTTCAAATTCTTCTACTGACTCTTGCCACCTCTGTGAACATGGGAAGGACTCTTATATGTTTCAAACTGTCTTCTAAGGGACTTATTCATCTACGAAGAATCAATAGAAAGAATTTTCATATGGTGAAGGTTCTCATCTTTGTTGTGTCCTATCTTCCTTTTGGAACTATGTATGCCTTCTCAGAATAATGTTTCTTTTCCTGAGGCAATTAGGGTTAAGTGCCTTGCCCAGGGTCACACAGCTAGGAAGTGTGAAGTGTCTGAGACCATATTTGAACTCAGCTCCTCCTGACTTCAGGGCTAGTACTCTATGCACTGCACCAATTAGCTGCCTCTTCAGAATAATATTCTTACATGCATAAAATGAAATTCATTGGATTGCAAAGGAAATCAATTATGTTAAAATGCAGTTATCAAAAGAACTCAATAAATTTATTAAAATTTAAGTTATAAACCACTATCATATGAGGAGTTATCTATCATAAAAACATCACAGATCCCTATAAGTTTGTGTTTAATTATTACCTAATTAATTTTTCTGACCTCACCATTGAATTTTCTCAAGTATTATGAATAATCATTGTTTTTAAATTTTAAATTTATTGGTATCTTTTAAAAATATGAATATTTCCCAATTTCCACCTACTCTAAGAGAACCATTCCTTACAAAAACTAACATAGAAGAGGGAAAATAGTTTGGCAAAAGAAATCAATTTATCAAGCAAGTTTGGCATCATATGTAATATCTCTTATCCATATGCCCCAGTTCTGCAAAGAGAGAAGGAAGGTAAATTCTTATATATCTTTTGGGCAGTCAAACTTGGTCTGTACAGCTAGATCCTGATTAATGTGATAAATGAATCTCATAAAGTGTTTAGATGTATTTGAAATTAAACTACTCAAAGTTAAAATTATGTAAAATATTGTCTGGTTCTAGGCCAATGGAAATTTGCAGAGTAAGTTGGAATAATGGGATTGCTTCACTGGATTCATTAGTCAAACTAATGAGGACCTAACATTACAATTTTCTAGCATTTAGTTTTATTTTTTTGTAATTGCTGGTGGGCTGTGTATTTTCATTGTTTTAGTCATTCTGCTTACTCTTCTCCATATCAATTTATATGTCTTTCCATGCTTATTCTTTGTATTTATTGTTTCTTAAGAGCAGAGTAATATTTTATTAGGCATTTCTTAATCTATGGGCATCTATTTTATTTCCAGCTTTTTGTTACTACAAAAATGCTTCTAAAATATTTTAGTGCATAATTGACTTCATTGTGATTTATACCTAGGAGTGGAATATCTCAGTCAAAAGGTATGAAATTTTAATTACTTTCTTAGCATAATTCCAAATTGTTTTTCATAAAGGATAGATCAATTCATACCTTTAACAATAGTATATTAATGTGCCTATCTTTTCCAGATCCCCCTCCAACACTGACTATTCTTATTTTTGTCAGTTTTCTGGGTGTGAGGCAAAATGACAGATGTTTCAATATGCCTATTTCTTATTAATGTTTTGAAGAAATTTTATCTACTTGTTAAAAGTCTATAATTCTTTTGATAACTGATTGTCATAGCCTTTGACCACTTTGTCAATGGTGAGAAGTAATCCAGGGATGAAGTGAGTTTACAAAATGAAAGGGCTTCTATGGCATGATAGAAAAACTCTTGTGGAGAATCAAAAGTACAATCTGAAGAGGAATGAATAGATATGGAACACTGCCCTATAAGTATATCTTATTTTATTATACTACTCTTAGGGTAATTCACAGATGTTGTGTTTTGTACACAATTGAAGGTTTGCATCAAGCAAGTTTATCAACACCATTTTTAATGGCATGGACTCACATTGTGCCTCTATATCTCATTTTAGTTATCCTCACAGTAGTTTAAACTTTTTCATCATTATACCTGTAATGGTGATCTGTGATCAGTGATCTATGATGTTACTATTGTAACATTGTTACTATTTTGTCAGTTATATTGATGTTACTACTGTAATTGTTTTGGGTTACCACAAATCGTGCACATATAACACAGCAAACTTAAATGATAAGTGCCAATCATGATCTAACTGACCTGCTTTTTCCCCATCTCTCTATTTCTTGGGTCTCCCTGAGACACAACAATATTAAAATCAGGCCAATTAATAACACTGCAAGGTTCAACTTTCTCTGAATCCTTAATATTCATTTTTATGGCATTAAAATGTTTAATTAAATTCACCTGTCATTTATTCAATCTGCAATTAAAGGACTTACTTTTTCTATTTTTTTCACCACACAATTGCTGTATGAACAATTTTTCATATATGAAAACTTACCTTTTTTATTAGCTTCTTTCAGGTACATGTCCAGAAATTGTACAAATTGTTCAAATTGATATGTACAATTCAGAATTTTTCTAATATGATTAAAAATGGTTTCAAGAATGATTGGATGAATTTACAATTTCACCCATAATTAAATATAAATTTCTTTCTAAAACTACTACTTCTACTTCTGTTCTACTTCTCTTGTTGATCTCATCAGCTTCCATGAATTAAATTATTATCTCTATGCTAATGATTCTCAAATCTACTTTTCCTGCCCAGTCTTTCTGCTTAACTGTAATCTTGCATCTTAAACTGCCTTTCAGACATTTCAAACTGGATTCCAATAGACATCTTTAACATTATGCCCAGGACAATATTCCTAGGACAAAACATCTTCTCTTTCCCCCAATTCTCTTCTTATTAATGTGAAAGGAACCACCATCTTCCCAATCCCTCAGGCTTATAAACCTAGGAATCATCCTGGCTCCCTCATTATCTCTTTCACACACACATTCTTCCCTCCAACTGCCATATATACCAAGTCAATTGAATTTTTTAACTGTTCAACAACTCTCAAAATATGTTCTTTTCTATTCTCTGAAAAGGTGGTACAATTAAAATTGGAGTCATAAAGTGTGCATGTGATCCTAAGCTCTCTGAACCCCAATTTTCTCATCTGTAAATTGGTGATACTTGTGGCACTTTCCTCAATATTGTTGGAAGGATCAAATGAGATAATTTACATAAAGCAATTTGCAAACTTTAAAGTTATATGAGCTATTATTATTCTAGTATTGTATTAGAGACTGATAATGATTTTTCAGTAATGTTTTTGGAATAATAAAGTGCTACTTGCTCTGGCTAAGGAAAAAAAATAAACTGGCTAAGTGTATAAACTATAGCAATAAAGTATCACAATTTGTTGTATTGTCAGATTTTAAAAAATTTTTATTTAATTTCTTTTTTACTAGTCTAAGATTTCATCAGTACAGGGGACCCTTGATGAGGAACTTCCTTTACTAATGCAGATTTTCTTTGCAATTTTTAGAGAATACCTGGCTCATTAAAACATTAAGTATTTTACCCATCATTACATAACCAATATGTAGTAAATGTGAGACAAAAATATTGATAATCAATGTCCAAAGAAATATAAATGAGACACAAATTCAATAATTTTTGTTGCTGCCTTATTGAAATAATGTGTGTGTGTACTGACAATATTTTTATAAAACTGTTACGAGTTCACTATAAAATTTTCTTTCTTGAATTTTTTTTTTTGTATTTTGAAATATTTATATTTGTTCGTGATAAGTTCACTCCTCTCTTAGATTCTCTCTAGAGTTTACTTCCCAACCCTAGGAGATGTGTTTTTCTCTTGCTCCAATTGGCAAGTTCTTTTCCAAAATTTTCATTTGAGGAAGTGGTCAAACCAGGCATGTTCAATCTTCTCTCAGTTCTGTTCTTTTGGATTTTATATTGCTTAGTGGGTATCTCTCCTGACGACTATCCCCATTTTTCAATTGTTTTTATGTGTTAAATTCTCCCATTAGAACATAGGTTCTTTGTAGAAATTATATATATATGTATGTATATGTATGTATGTATGTATTCCCACATTTAGCATAGTGTGTGTAGGGCACATATTAAGTACTTAATGAATGCTTTAATTTATCTTTTTTATTTATCCAAAAAAGAAAATACAAAAGAGTAATTGTAGTTCTATTTCTACTGAAATTTTTATTAAAGTAGAATTTTGGCATTTTATATTTGGCTCTTTTCCCATCCAGCCAATTTTATAGGATCGATCCATAAAGGACTTTAGTAGACTCTAGTAAATTTTCTTGATTTTTCAGGTTAAGAAAGTATTTTAGTCTATATCAACACAAGTAGTAAATAGCAAAGCTATTTCCAAATCTAGTATTCTTTTGACTACCCTGTGAGAAATTGAAAATTGATGGCTCCTTTTATTTTTATTATTTTAATAAGGCTTAGTTGTTAGTGATATATTAAAAATTAATAATCAATTCACAATATATTGGTTGTCCCCCCCCTCCATCATGCTAATTGAATTCCCTTAAGCCTACTGTAACTCAAATTTGTGAAATTGTTGACTGTGGAGGTGAGATGAGTCAACCTGGTCACAGCATGCTCGCCTACCACAAGATTTTCCAGAAGATATTTATGAATTTTTTTTAATCCCTCCTCTGAGTCAAGCTAAGCATAGCTTACACTCCATCTCTGTGTTAGACCAATCATAGTCTTAGTCACTAAATTATTTTTAGTACTGCTACCCTTTCAACTGTATAAAAGAGCTTGTCTGACTGTCTGTTGCAGATTTGGCTACTAAAAAGCCTTGGATCCCTTTTAATGGTAATTGCTAGCCTTGTTATTAAATTGATCATACTGGGAACTTTGAGTCTCAGTTTCTTTTTTATATAATTTTATTGGAACATTATTGCATTGCCTCTATTTAAGCCTTCCTGACATTTTGGAAAGAATACTTTGAATAGTTTCTATACTTACTGGATGCTTTATAAACATTATTAGAAAACAAGAGAACACCAAAAAGAGAAAATATGGTTCTTATTGTCCACATGAGAAGTCTAACTGCCAACATAACCTTCTATTTTGAATATTTAAATGATGACATTCCTTATTCCTATCTTGATTTTTACATAGCCTTTAATCATTAAATGAATTTTGCCTTAAACAAACTGAGATCTGGGAAAAATCTTAATTTAGAAAAGAAAAGATCTTCCATTGTACTTCTGCCTCAATTGAATCTATTTCATGTGCAAGTCGAAATCACCTTTGTGATGTTATTGATCCTCTTTGAGAATGAAGGATGAATTACAATAATACTTTGATTACTCTCATAATTAATATTCATATATATTTTCTTTTACCATTTTATCCTACATTTCAAAAAAAAATACACCTCTTATCTATGATTCCATGACTTCTCATTTCCTTCCTCCTGCTTTTTTTTTTAAATATGTTTGCAAAATACACTATTTCACTGTTTGGAATTTGTTTTATCCTGGTCTTTATTCATTTTTCAGAATCTAAATTAATAAATTACTTTTAATTTGGTATGTTCTTATTTAATGTAATTGATTTGTATTATTAAAAGTTGTCAGTTTCAAGAAAATAAAAAATGAAAGTTGAGATATTATAAAGAATGTGTGGCTTGCAGATAACACCCACACTCCCCTTTTGCAAAGAAGGGAGCTCCATACTTTTTGCCGACTTCTCTCTTCTTTTTTTTTTTAAATATATTATTTATTATGTACGATGGATCCCTTGGAAGAGGAGGAGGAACTACTGTCCTCTACTGAGTAAATTATCATGATGTGGAAAAAAAAATTTTTAATATCATTACGAACAGTAAGAACATAGAGAAAATATCCATGAGAGTGAAAATTCCCATATATTAAAGCCAAGCTTTTCACAATGAGCTGCAGATGTTTGGCTCTCTTGATGTATATTCATCTTAGACATTTGCAGGGCCTGTAATTTTGCTTATATGCAAATACTTATATGGGTGAAGATGACATAATGCCTTACCCCTCCCCCAATTTTGAATGTTTTATTTCTAGACAGATGAGCCTTCTGATGTTTCTTTCTATTCATATTTTTGCTTCTTTCCACATTTAGTTTTATGGTTGTAAATATTCCTAAAATTCATATAATTCTGAAACCTTGATATTCAAACATTTTGACAAATATTGAGCTTAAGGAAAAAAGGGTAGCCAGGGAAAGAGCAAAAAGGTGTCACTCAAATGTATCCAATGGACCATAATAAAATAAATGGCTGCATAAGATAATTATGTGTGCTCTTCCTCACACCAATTAACTTTCACCCACAACTGGTTCATCTTGGTCTCTGGGTTTTCCATTTCTCAGAAAGAAACAGTACAAGCAATGTCGGGTTCCTGCTGACATTTTAAATTCTCACATCACAGTAATTTACGGCTTTCTCTGACCTGCCAAGCTTGCAGCTCTTCCTGGTTTACACTTTTTTTTTTTTTTTCCCCCTCTCCATGGACCCCTTTCTGCTGAGCTTCGGGGACAGGGAGTGTGTGCCTGCGTGTGTGTGTGTGTGTGTGTGTGTGTGTGTGTGTGTGTGTACCTTGGGATGGAGGTGGAGACTCAAGGGGTGCACCTGATCTCCTTGCTAAAGGTGTGAGTGATGTTAGTGTCAATGACAGCTTTGCAGTTCCCAAATGCTCCTCCTTCCCAAACGGTGCTGTCGTCCAGTCACTACTGTCAGGAGGTCAGGAAAACAGTGGACACTCCTGGGGTACAGTTAGTAGGAGAGAAACAGTTATACTGCGGGCTGAAGAAGCCAAATTAGGCTAAAGGAAAAGACGCAGCGGGACAGGAGGGAGATGCTCAGAGTGGAAACTATCTACAGCTTCACCCGATCGCTGCTTGCTGCCTCCCCATAACCCCAAGCTGAACTACCCTACGCGGGTCGCTGTCCACAGTGGGAGGTGCTGAAAGCAAAGGAAGGGAGAGTAGGGGGCGAGGCGGACATCTTCTTCCTCCCCCCTCCTCCCTTCGCTGTTCCTCCAATCCTCCCCTCCTCCCGCAGCCATTTTACACCGGCAGAGGGGGGCGGGGGAAGGGGAGAGGGACGGGAGATCTGGGCGGAGAGAGCCGGCACTGCCTCGGGGAAGGAGGGGATGAGAGTTGGGGGGAGCAGCGGGAGGAGGAGGAAGAGGAGGCGGCGGCGGCTACCGAGGAGGCAGTGCTGGGTCCCTCAATAGGGCTCACAGGAGCCACCATCATGGTGAAGAGGAAAAGCTCCGAAGGCCAGGAGCAGGACAGCGGCCGAGGCATCCCCCTCCCCATCCAGACCTTCCTTTGGAGGCAAACCAGGTGAGGGGCAAAGAGACACGCCGCACTGCGCGGTCCTAGAAATACTTCCTCCCCGTTCCCCCCAACCCCGGTTCCCTGGGCCACTGGAGGTGCTCTGGATGGGGCCGGATGCTCTGCTGCTGTTGCTGCAGCACCAATGCGTGCAACTCCCTCTCTGGAGAGGAAAAAGCAAGCCTTTGGAATCCTTTTTTGTTTTTGTTTTGTTTTAATGAAGTTTGATGACATACCGACAGGAAACTATCAAATATATAGATTTGGATCTATACGTAATGTATGTGTGTATACATGTACATACACACATACACACATATATGTATTATTTAGAGATAGAGGACGATAGCTGGAAAGGGAAGAGGGGGAGGAGGAACAAGGAAGATAAACGTGCTTATACGTACTGATTCTCCTCCGCCTCCCACTGTGATTTTAGACCAGTGACCTGTTGTTTGTCCAGTCTCTCACATTGAGAGTGCCTGTTATGACCACTTGTTACCAATTTTGCTTTCACTTAGACATGATTGTCATCCTCCTAGTTAAAGCCCCTGAGAAAAGCTTTTCAGCCAAGGATTGCCTTTTTTCTTGGAAAGGCCCAAACCCTTTCCCAATAAGCAACCTCTAAAATATATAGCTGCCAGATGTAAAAATGGATTCTGAAAATTGTGGCTTTCAGTTCAAGTCTAAGAAGGTATAATCATTTCCAGTTTTCAACAATATTACTAGTAAATCTGAAGAACACCAAGTACCATTTCTTATATAAATCTCACTCTTACCTTTAACACTAAACACAAGACCATTGAATATAGAATTACTCTATAAAAACAATGACTGTAGCTGACAACAAATGCTTGTCCATTACTGTTCTTAAACATGACATTTGAGTCTAATGATTCTATGCTTTTCATGTTGTTAGCTGTGAAAATACAAAGGGTATTTAATGATTTTATATATATATATATATATGTAAATATATAATACCTTGTTTTGCTTGTTATTGCTTCAATTTTACAAAAATTTGTTAATTTTTCAGTGCCTTTTTGAGGCCCAAACTGGGAAAACAATATGAAGCCTCCTGTGTGGTATGTGATTTTCACTTTTTAACTGGCAAATCCATCATAGTCACTGTGATAAATAGAAGAAAAACATGTGATTAATTTCAGCAGTAGTTGCATATGAGGTACATATATAAAATACTCAAAGAAACAAAATAATATGAACTTGTGGGATTTTATATGTGAATCATCAAATTTATATAACAAGTTGAAAATATATGAAAGTAGAAAGCATCAGAAAAAGATGTTAATATTTAAAAGGTAGCCTTCAGGTTCTCAGAAGTCTTTAGCCCACTTGGTCCAATAAATTTCACAACATGGTAACTTATTAAAACTGAGTTGGTGAATTTATTTGTCTACTAACAAATGATATCAGTATATCCTCCAACAAAATAGCTATAATAATGTGTAGTTCTTTTATGTGTGGGAGAATGTATATTTTCCAGAGAGCTAACAATGCTTCATTCTATAATCATATTTATCCTCCCAAATTCTCCATGATTAAAAAAATTAGTCAAACACTATTCATCTCATTTTACAGACTGAAAAAAAATGAGGAATGGAGATCATTGAGTAGATTGGTAATGGAGTTCAGTATAGCTATGAATTGGGATGCCAAATTGAGATCTTTATTTTTCTATTGTCATAGTATGTATGTATGTATGTATGTATGTATATGAAATTTGTTTTCAGATAGGCACACTAAATGGTAAATGACTAAATGGACCCTGGTCCAATCAATAAACAGTCATTATTATATATAAATGTGTTATATTTATATATAAATATATTATAGCCATTAGATTTTGCTTGGGGTAAACAATTTGGAATTTCTTGTTTTTTTTTTCAAAATTATCAAAACAAAGTTCTTAAAGATACAATACTTTTTCATAGGTTCATCGATATACGATTCTGCTTAGCTCAAGTCAGAAGCAACATGACATTTTAATTACAATAAATTCTCATACAAGGTCATTGATTCTTCATCTACCTTTGAATGGCCCTGAATAACTTTTTGTACTTTAACTGAGCCCATCCATCTATAATTAGTCATATCTATTTGACAAATGTCTTTATATAAAATCAATGGATGAATAAAGTAAAACACACAAACTGAGTGTATGGAACGAGTGCATGGGCTGGGAGTGAAGTGGAGTTGAATGTATGTATACCTGGGAAAAAAACTTTTTCTAGCCTGGAAACAAAATCCAAAGTTTCATTAGCTGAATATTCATTTAAAATGAAAAGGACATGACTATCCAGAATTCATAAACAAGCCATTTATAATACCAACCTTTTGTTGTAGGAAGTATACTCAAAGATTTTTTTTTTTTTCTGAGTGAGGCAGTTAGGATTAAATGACTTTGCCCAGGGTCACACAGCTAATAAGTGTTAAGTGGCTGAAGTAGCATTTGAACTCAGATCCCCCTGACTTCAGGGTCGGTACTCTATGCACTGCGCCATCTAGCTGCCCTCAAAGATAGTTTTAGGTGTGTGCAGGCTTTTAAATCTTTTATATTTTTAAATTCCTCCTTTGGTTAATTAATGCTTCAGATGCTTAGAGGCTGAAGACTGTAAAAGTATTTGGATCTACAACACAAGCAATATCTAAAGGCTTTTATTTAGCTTGTTAAGAGAAAACAAAAGACCGTAACTCTGATCTCTCCTTTTTTTCCCTCTATAACAGAGCCACAGAATCACAGAATAGCTTTGATTACAAGGTCTTTTTTTTTTAATTCTGTGTACTCATGTGAACTAAACTGGTGAATTGGTTCTTTGTAGGGCATTAGCTACCAATTTGGCCTTTTATTTTTTGATCCCAATCTTCTCCATCCTCAATCCCAACTTAATTCCACCTACATATTTTTTAGCATTACACAGAAATCAGAAAGAAGCAGAAAGAGTTAAATAATGCATTTTCATTCTGTAATGTTTAGCAAAAACTGCACAGTTGACATTCCAGAAAAGAACATAAAATAATTGAAACTGTCAGTTCAAAAGCAGCTTAGATTTGGGGGCAGTAGTTCCTATATCAGGACCAAATATCAGCTCTGACTATAGAGACACTGGAGAGTCATTTTAGATGACCCCAGGATTAGATTCAGCAAGAAGTCATTATGTTTATGATTAAAATTGCACAAAAGCAGTGAACATTCATTGATAACAATTTTGACCATGAGTGCTCTTGAGATATTTGGTTCTTTCTGCAACCTTCAAACAACCCCTATGGAATATTCAAAAAAAAAAAAAATGTTTGAATATACTTATCTTATTTAACTTATTTAAAGGAAAAAGACCAAACTAGTTTCTTTTTCCCCATTGTATGGAAATGAACATCTATGCGTGCTATGTAGTTCATTCAAATTACATAAATAGATTTGAAAGCTTTAAAATTATAATAGATTAGTATTGATTTGAATACAGACATACAGAGATATAGTAATCATTAAAATGACAATATTAAAAAATTTTGACCTTGGAATTTTCATCATAGATAACATGGTATAGTATAAATGAACCAGAAGATCTGTAGTTTGAGTTTCATCTCTTATGCTAACTATCTTTGGAAAATCATCCATATGATGAACTGGTTGTATTAGATGGCTTCTGAGATCACTTTCATCTCTGAAACTAAAATCCTATAAAGTCATTGGAGTGAGTACTCAAAAGAACCTAACAGTTGTATAGTACAATCTTCTTATTTGACAGATGAGGAAACTGAGGCCTAGAATGTTATAATAACTTACTCATTGTCACAGATCTATGCTATGTAAAATTCAAATCCAGGTCGTCTGAATCTAAAATCCAGTGCATTTTCTACTGTATTATATAACTCCTCTCTGAACCTCTGCTTTGGCAGCTATAAAATACAGAAAATAATAATTGCTCTACCTATGAATTTAAAACACAATAATGCATTTAATGTGCTTTGTAGATTGTGAAGTGTTATGTAAATGTAAGTTACTATTTTTATCTTTTAAAAATATCTGTTATGGAAATATGTTTCCCATAACTATACATGTATAACCTATATCAAATTTCTTGCCTTCTCATTGTAGAAGATTAGGAGAGGAGGAAGAGGGAAAATTTGCAACTCAAAAAAAAAAATTTAAGTGAATATTAATAATTGTTTTTATGTGTAATTGGGAAGGAAATAAATTATTAAATAAAATGTTTTAAATAAAAATACCTTTTAGTAGAAGGTATCTTAGAATCTATTCTCTACTTGGCATTAAGAATGTCTAGTGCAATAATTTTTGTGCTTTTCCCCTCCTCTAGTCCTTTGAACGAGTTTTAGTAGAAAACAAGCTTCATGGCCTCTCTCCAGCCCTTTCTGAAGCCATCCAGAGCATTTCCCGCTGGGAGTTGGTCCAAGCTGCATTGCCTCATGTTCTGCACTGCACTGCAACACTGCTTTCCAACAGAAATAAACTGGGTTGGTACTCCACTATGTTCTATATAGTGTGTATTCTTATCTACCTATGAGAATCTGGCTGAACCAATGTGTCCCCAGAGTGCTTCCCAGAAAACTAATGACAGTTCATTCTATGACTGCAACTACTTGTTGCTGGTTTTTGTTCTTATAACGATCACACTATTTTTGCCTTTGGACTTAGTCCATTCCTAAGTGACTGTGGATTTAGAAGTCCATCTGCTAAAATCATATTTACATCACTTTGGATCACGATAACATTTTTAGGTCCAAACCCAGTGATTTGGATACTATAAGAACTCTTTGAACTTACCAGTTTCACAAGTAATCTATAGCTTAAAGTCTTGAGAGTAGCTTATGGTTGAGTGATTTATTTGCCCATGATGTGCAGTTTTGGTCTAGGTCATTTTGACAACACATCCACAATGCTATACTGCTTCTTTATTCTTTTTACTTGATTCTTAAAATGAACTATAATCAATGCTGACTATATCTTGTTTTTTAAAAAATCATTATCTTTATTTTTAGTTTCTAATCTATATTTTCTCTACTTGAATTTATCAATGAAAATAACCACATGAATTTCATAAGTCGATCAATGAAACTCTATATTGTTATCTCTGTTAACAGACACAACTGCAAAAAAAAATTTCTTAGCAGAATATACTTGATATTTGCCCTTCTACATTCCTTCAGGTAATCATCAGTGTAATTATATTCCTAGTGACAGAAAGACTGAAAGATTTCATGCTTAATGTCTACCAATATAAATCACATGGTAAGGGAACCTAGTAATATGCTCTGCTAGACATATGACAGTTTACAGAGCCAGCAAATCTTTAACCTGTACTAGTTGTACTGCCACATTGAGAAAAAGATTTAAAATGATTCTCTGCCACAAAAGGATTTCAGAAAACATGTATAGAAACCCTGAAAAAAAAAAAAAAGTATTCTAAAATGCAGTCCCAGTTAATATTACAGAAACATCCAGTAACCAAGCCTCTACCCCATACTTCCTTCACTCCTGTAGTTACACAAAGGGACCTCCCCTTTTACATTGAAATTTTAATCCTTTCCCTAAGGAGAATTGTGAGTGTGAGCTCACTAATTCTTTCTGATGCATCAATAAAGGAGACTGAATTTATATGAGTCAATATCCAGACTGCTTCAGGAGCAAAGGAAGAAATGACATAAACCAGATGAGATATTTTTTGTGAAAATATTTGTTACTATTTGTTGTTCATTTCCCTAAGAAAAGCCTTTTTTTCCCAGTAAACTTTTCCAAGGATTTTGAAAAAGCTTTAGACATTTTCAATTTTACTAAAAACTTTCATAATGTTTCTACTACCTACATGAATTAAAAGAAAACCTTTTCAGGTAAGGATTTTTAAGCTTTTTATGTCATAGACCCCTTTGGCAACCCAATTCTCAGAATGTTTTTAAATGTATAAAACAAAATACTTAGGATTACAAAGGGAATTAATTATATTGATATGTAGTTATCTATTAAAAAAAAAAGTTCATTTCACCTTGGGCTAAAAAGTACTGCTTTATGGTTTTATTATTCACCATAGATTTTAGTAGCTTTTATGCCTTTTAAAGCAATAAACCTTTAACATGGTGTTACATCGCATACATTTGACTTTTATTACTACCCACAGAAAGGAAGGGAAGTTACGCCATAGAGTACATCCCCTATCACTTGGTAACTAGTTAGCAGAAGTCTCACAGCCCCTACATTTGAAACTGATTGTTTGGTTCACAAAATCTCCAGTTTTTCTCAAAAGATGTCACTGGCAAATATTTTTCATCCAGGTCATCAGGATAAACTAGGTGTTGCAGAAACAAAGCTCCTTCACACACTGCACTGGATGCTGCTTGAGGCCCCCCAGGATTGCAACAGTGATCGGTTTGGGGGAGGTGACAGAGGCTCCAGCTGGGGTGGTGGCAGCAGTGCCTTCATCCATCAAGTCGAAAACCAGGGATCACCAGCCCACCCTCGGAGAGGCAGCTCCCATGAAGAAGAAGAGAATAGTCGTAGGAAATTCTTCCAGAACTCCATGGCCACTGTAGAACTCTTTGTGTTCCTATTTGCTCCTCTGGTACACCGGATCAAGGTAAGGAGATGTCTAGAGAGAAGAAAAGCTACTTTAATTTATTTTTTCATCTCAGCAAGACCAAATTTTGATAGGACTATTTTGCAGATCAGTGCATAGGCAGAAAATGTCTTAAATTCAAGTGCTATTGGATCATAGAAAAAAATTATAAACTATTAGAACCAGGAAAAAGTGGAATGAACTCAAAGTGGTTGGTTCCCCCATCCTTATAAAGAAGAATTTAGATCACTAATTGTCAGGAATAATAAACATCATTGTTTTTATTTATGTTTTTTAGATGGCTATTTAATGTCTCCTCCAGCTCTTAAAGGTTATGTGATTTTGTAAATAGATCCCAGAGAGTGATGTTTAGTCTAAAGATAGTGGTGGAAACAAACTACTTGATAGGCTTACAAGGGAGGTATTAGAGGATAGGAAGATTTAGAAATTTTCTGACAAAATGAAGACTGTACTCACAACAAATTTTATATTCCTGTAACTCCATAAGCACATGTCTTATATTCTAACATTATATGGTCTAAGGCTCCTTCCCAATGTAGCACTGTATGATCAAAGACCACTTCCAGAATTAGTATTCTGTGATTTTGAGTGTAGGAATGAATAAGGAGAGCTATCTTTCAAGCTAATTTTAATCTGATGGATCCCAGTCTTCAATTATCTGGATAATGTAACCCTTAAAGGTCACAGTAAAAGATACAGTTATGCTAAAACAAACTAAAAGTCCACAAAAATTCTGAGCCTAATAATGACCTCAAATACTTAAGGGAGGAAAATAAATAAATATTCATAGTTTTACTTCAAATTAATATATATATATATATATAATTTTATTCTATTGTTATATTCTATTTGTCCCCAGTTACATGTAAAACAATTTTTAGCATTTATTTTAAAAACTAAGTTCCAGATTCTCTTTCTTCCTCCCTCCCCATGACCCTGCTTCATTGAGAAGGTACATGTGAAGTTACGCAAAATATTTCTATAAAAGTCATGTTGTGAAGAAAATATACATTTCCAAAAAAAAAAAAAAAAAAAAAAATCTCAAGAAAATTCAAGTTTTAAAAAAATGTATGCTTCATAGATATGTAATTAAAATGGCTAATAGTATCAATGATAAAGTGTTGTTGTATAGTTGTTTTTCAATCATATCCAATCCTTTGGGATTCTTTGGGATTATCTTGGCAAAAATATTGGAGTGGTTTTCCATTTCCTTTTCAAAATGAGGAAATTGAGGTAAATACAGTGAAGTGACGTACCAGGATTACATGGCTAATAAGTGTCTAAAGCTAGATTCGAATTCAGGTCCTTCTGAGTCCAACATTTTAAAGATCTTTGCAAACTGTAAATTCACATAATTGTGATCTTCTTTGATCCCTGAAACTAATTTGGGGATATGAAAGGCTTTTAACAAACTTTGACACAGAATCAGGAGGATTCATTTTTGCCCTACCCATTCCATCCCAATCTGGGGAAAAGATATTTTTATATAATTTTAAAAACATTTTTTTCCAATTTCCAACTTTCCAAAGACAATTTTAATATTCTATTTTTAAATTCTGAGTTCCAAATTATCTCCCTTTCACCCTCACTACTTACTCCCTAAGACAATAAGCAATTTCATTATATGATGTTATATATGCTATATAACATAGATGTTATGTATATTCAATCATGTAAAACATATCCATATTAATTATGTTGTGAAAGAAGAAACAAACCAAAAGAAAAGAATCATAGAAAATGAAAGTATGCTTAAATATACATTTAGATTCCATCCATTTTTTCTCTGAATGTGGATAGTATTTTTCAGCATGAATCCTTTAGAATTGTCTAAATCATTTTATTGCTGAGAAGAGCTAAGTCACTCAGTAGTTGAGCATCACACAATGTTGATTGGTTGGTTTTTTTGATGTACAATATTGTTTTTTTTCACTTCATTTTGCATCAGTTCATGTAAGCCTTTCCAGGCTTTTCTGAAATCAGCCCATTCATCATTTCTTATAGAACAATAGTATTTCACTATAACCAAATGACACAACTTGTTCAGTCATTCCCCAATAAGAGTATCCCCTCTATTTCTCATTCTTTGCCACCACAAAAAGAGCTACTATAAATATTTTTGAACATATAGATCCTTCCCTCCCTTTTCTTATGTGTGTGATTTCTTTGGGATACAGTGGTATGTTGTGTTATTGTTGGATCAAAGGGATGCACAGTTTGATTGTCCTTCGGACAGAGTTCCAAATTGCTCTCTAGATTGGTTGAATCATTTCACAACTCCACCAATAATGAATTGGTATCCCAATTTTCCCCATATCCTCTCTAACATTGATCATTTTCCTTTTCATACTATTAGTCAATCTTATAGGTATGAGGTGATATCTTAAGAGTTGTTTCAATTTGCATTTCTCTACTCAACCGTGATTTAGAACATTTTTTCTTATGACTGATTTCTTCATCTAAAAACTGTGGGAAAATGTTTTCTATATCTCTTGTTGAAATGATATAGCATCTACAACAATGGATTCTATGCCACAAATAGTTGTGGCATAGGAAACTTGAAACTTGAGCCCAAGATGATAAACCATATAATCATACCCCAAGAATTTGTGGCCCTTTTCCTGCCCCTCTTAACCATTTTGGGTATATGGGGTATTCAAAGAGAAGGAGCACGTCTGATGTGAATGTTTAATAAGTCCTTTTCTGAGCTGCTGATCTACCTTTGGTGTCTATCTAACACTCAACTTTTATCTTTGGGTCTAAGAAGCTATAGCATGTGTAGTGGCTACATACCAATAAACCATCTCAGCAGACAGATCAGGTTGAGGTTAATTGATGGGCTACAAACCTGTCAGTGTCCACCCCAAGGATCTGAAGGTTCCCCCAGCAGAATGGACAAATGAGAACAGTTTGTTCCAACAGTCATGAAGGCAGCTACAGTGAACACTGTGGAATATTTAGAGCTTGATCAGACATTAAAGACATCAAGATTATCCATTACATCTTGAAATATCACCAGTCATCTTGACTTTTGTCTTGCCAACAGCCTTCAAAAGAGATCCTGAAACTGGCAATGTTTTATAATTCTACATTTAAATCAGTCCACACATAATTTAAGACATCATTCCATGATGTCATTTGTTCTCTTCAAAAATGAAGGACAGAAAAACAATCGACAGTTTCCACTTTTGCCTTTCCATAGGCTACATAGTTCTTGAAGCAGGCAAAATGACTTGGAGTTCCTCATCAACAGCTCAGGGAGTAACTAAGCAGGATATGACAGTCGGATGTATGTTAGTAATTTGACTAGTATATGAAAATTTTAAAAAATTTATTCATTAATTTTCAACATTTACAATATTTTGATTTACATTTTTCTCCTTCCTTTCCACTACTTCCCAAGATGGCAATAAGTCTGATATAGATGATACATTTACAATCAAATTAAACATATTCCCATGTTAGTCATGTTGTGAAAGAAGAATCAGAATAAAAGGGGGAAAGCCATGAGAAATAAAAAAAAAAAAAAAAACAAACAAGAAAAAAAGTAAAAATAACATGCTTCAATTTTTATACAGGCTTCTTAGTTCTTTCTCTTGATGATAATAGCATTTTCTATCATAAATTTTTTAGAATTGTCTTACATAATTGTATTGCTGAGAAGAGCAAAGTCTTTTAAAGTTGATCATCCACACAACATTGCTGTTACTACATACAATGGTTTCCTGATTCTGCTCACTTCACTCAGGATTAGTTCATGAAAGTCCTTCCAGATTTTTTCCAAATTCTGTCTATTCATCATTTCTTATAGAACAATAATATTCTATTGCATTCATATGGTTTTTGGAGATTTAATGAAAGAAATTGGAGTCAGAGAGACCAGATA
This sequence comes from Sminthopsis crassicaudata, assembly GCF_048593235.1. Lineage (NCBI taxonomy): Eukaryota > Metazoa > Chordata > Mammalia > Dasyuromorphia > Dasyuridae > Sminthopsis > Sminthopsis crassicaudata. Next base: position 73,575,262 of record NC_133619.1, on the reverse strand, counting down.
GGAGGCTTCGGCATTAATTTAGGTTAAAGTGGATAGACACTATTCTTCTTCTGGATATATATGTGAGTGTGTGTGTGTGTGTGTGTGTGTGTGTGTGTGTGTGTGTGTGTATCATATCCACCCTTCTGGATTTATAAGTTCTGGATATAAAAGTGAGATTGTTCCTATTCTATAAAAGCTTACATTTTATTAGGGAAAGAGGATCATAACATTTTCACAATTGAGTAAATGTGAAATACACACTAAGTAAACAATGATTGGGAGGTAGGGAATATGAACGATGAAGAGAATAGAGAAAGGCCTCTGGAAGAAAGAGGAATTTTAGTGAATCTTGAGAGGAGACAGGGTTTCCAAGAAGAGGAGGTAAAAAGGATGAGCAATATAAGCATGAAGGGCAGCTGAGCAATGACAATGACAAAAGATGGAATGCTTTGTGCAGGGAGTAAAAGAGCCAAGTGTGGTTGGAGCATAGACTGTGTGAAGAAGAAGAATGTATAATCAATCAGAAAAGCTTCTTGAGTAAGGAAGGGCCAAATCCAAGCTTTAGGGTTGTCATTTTGGCAGCTGTATGAAGGATGGATTGGAGAGGTACACTGTGGGCAGAGACATCAATTAAGAGTTTATTACAATAGTCCCAGTGAAAGAGAATGAGGGCAAATTATGGTACTTGAGGTATGAATAATAACAGCTGGTGAGGATATATTGGACTTTGAAGAAGAGATTTAAGGCAGGGCTTGGTATGGTTTTGGTTTTTTAAGAGAAATTACATTAAATTTTCACATTTCTGCTTCTATCCTTCAAGATTATAAAATAAAAACCTCCACTTTCTTTTCTTTTTAAAATAAATTTATTTTTATCTTTTTTTTTAATTTTTAATTTTGAATTCTTTTCCTACTTCATTTTCTTAAAAAGCAAAAACATAAATAAAAAGAACCTGACAGTGAAGAATGAAAAATTGCCCAGACATGAAATCCAATATCTTTTAAAAAGAGCTTTTGGTCTGTCAGCTTGTCTCTATCACAACCAATCCTTAGTAAATAACATTTATAAAGCAAGCATGTCCTCCTCCCTCCCACTGCTTACCCATCCCCCAGCCTTAAAAAACAACTAAGAGATATGATATTTTGCCACTTGGAATTTTTTCTTTTAAAAGCCTACGTACACAAATCAGTTACTCTTTTTTAAAAAAAAATCTAAAAACTGTTAAACAAAAACATAGCCTTTTTAAAAATTCATTTTCATTTATTTTTAGTTCTGAATTCTCTCCCTGGCATTTTCCCTTTCTCTACCCATTTAGAAAAAAAGAAAAACAAAACCGATTACAAATATGTATAGTAAAGCAAAACAAATTCCTAAATTAGCTATGTTCATATTTTAGTCTTCACTCCAACTCCCTATCTGGAGGTGGAGACTTAAAAATAAAGCTTCTCTAGAAGTTTCTTTCCCTTCTTCCTCTTCCCTAATAATTTATAATAGCATTTAACATATCACATTTGTTTTAGCTTTTCTTTAAATGGACTAAAAGCTAACCAGGAGAGAAGAGATAATTATACTGTTTTCAGGGTATATTATATTATTGATGCAAGTACTGTTCCTGGTGAAGGACACATGGGCAACAGATTAGAATACCCACTTAACATAGGAAGGACAGTAAAATAGAAACATTCCATCTACTACCAATTCATACAATCAATAACTTTATAAATATTTTTTGCGCACTTTCTATATATTAGGACACCATGACTAAGATTAGGAGAGGTAACAAAATCAATGACTATGGTCCATGCTCTTAGCAAGTAAAGTAGCTAGATAGGGATCAGAAGAACTAGGTCTTCTGAAACCTGAATGAATGAATTAATAAAGCACTTTAAAGGTTTAGTGTGTACAAAGCACTGTTTTAAGTGAAAAGGATTCAAATAGAAAAAGAGTCCTTATTTTCAGACAATTTCCATTTTAATGGAAAAACAACACAAATAGTGTTTCAGCTACAAATTAAATGGAAAAGTCTCCTGGCATATTAAGGTATCCTCTTAAATGTCATAGTCCCTGATAAAATACCAATTTCTGATGTTGAGCCATTTGACAGTGCCTCCCAAGCCCTTTGGTGAAAAGAACTTTCTTTTTAAGTTCTTCAGTAGCTGTGGCTCAAACATCTATAAGGACAATTAGCCAGTGGCATCTCCCCTTGGGTTCCTTCCCAGTACTATGGATGAAGGCAGTAGACTAAAAACATTGTCATTCCCAAAGCTCTTGAGATCAGTGTGCTTAATTGTCTCCATCAGGGGAGATAGTAGTAAAGGTTGTTTAGCTTGCTTGATACATGATATATCTTATGAGTCCTTCAAGGTGTCTTAGTGATTTGGTTAGACTAGATTATCTGGCCTGTGTTAGTTGACAGTTGGTACCCCATTTTCCACAAGAGTTGTTTCTCCAGATAAAAGCTCTCACAGCTATGAGGGCTGGGTTAGAAAAAGAAGATGAGGTCTGAGGGATACTATCACTTCCAGGCTATTCCTATAGCTTTGTTATTGGTAGCAGTTGGTCATTGCTGCTGATAATGAGGAAAATAGACTTCCTCCCCACAATTATTTGTTAATCAATCAATAAATATTTATTAACTTCCTACTATGTGTCAGGCTAAACTATAAACAGGTATGATTGTTTAAAGTAGAACTTCTTAAACCGTTTCCATTTGCAACATCTTTTTATCCAAAACATTTTTTTTGATCTCTAGGTATATCGGTATATGAAACAAGTATATAAATCAAACATTTACTCATAATAAATCATTAGTTCACAATAACCACATATAGTTATGTGACCCACAATTTAAGAAGCTTTGATTTAGGGGGCACATCTCAATATGGTGGAATATTTCTGTTAGTTGAAAAGAGATGGTGATCTAGGTTGTTGTGATGAATTGTTTACTTTTCTTTATTATCCTAGCATATAATGTCTCCTGTCTCTCCTCCAGCCTTCTATGAAGCTGGATGCCCAATCATGTTCTTATACTTTTTACTAGATGCCATTTTTAATTAATTCATCTCTGTTGTGAGTAACCCTTTGTCCACTTGAAGGATAGTGCTTTTTCTTTTTCACCAGGAATCCGACCTGACTTTTCGATTGGCCAGTGGTCTTGTTATTTGGCAGCCAATGTGGGAGCACAGACAGCCTGAAGTCTCTGCCTTTACAGCTCTGGTGAAACCTATCCGGAACATCATTACAGGTAATTAGTTTAAATTTAGTTTAAAGTCCCAATGAGCCAAAGTGAAAAATATTATCTTATGGAAACATGAGTATGGTAGGATAAATTTCTTTTAATGAAGAGGTCATTAAAAAGGCAGTTCTTTCTGATAAATAGATTTCCAATTTTATGTAGAACCTGTCAATAAACAAATACTTATTAACCAAACTTAATAATGATATAAATCTTAGCAAATATAATTACAGTAAGAAAATAATGGTAAATATTGATTAGTATGGATCATGTTGTTTTGTCTTATTTTATAACTTTGGTAAGTTAGCATCTCTCTTTGTGTATCTTCAAAAGTAAAATGAAGCCCTTTCTGATTATTCACCATTGCATTCAATCCAACAATCCTATTATTTGTAAGGTATTCTTGTTACCCCCTTTCCTTAGATTATAATTGGACTGGCCTTTATCTCAAATGGAAGTGTTAATAGTGTTTTCTTGTTAGAAAATAAAGCTGATGAATTATTAAGAAAACAAAGTTTTATAGTAGTAAACAGTGGAAAATCTAAAATATATTTCAAAATTGACTGCTTGGATGACCACAGAACAAGTGTTCTGAAAAATATCTTCATTATTTTTTCAGGAATATTTTTATATAATATATCATATTCCTTTTTTGTTGTTGTTGGAATTAAATTACATAAATGTTATTTAGATTCCCATTTTAATCTTTCTGTGGAATTCATTTATCTTTGTAGCCAAGAGAAGTTCTCCAATCAATAATCAGAGTCAAGCCTGTGAGTCACCAAATCAAGGCACAGGACACTCGGAGGTAAATTAATTATTACAATTTTGATGATTTTCTACTAAAATCCCTCTCTGGTGTCCCTTCCTTTTAAAATGACTATGGGTTCTCAAAGACTATACCAGCAGGACACAAATGGGGCAGTCCAAATCAAGCTAGAAAGGCTTCAAGTACCAGCTTAGCAATGGCCTAAATGCCTATCATCCAGGGAGCAGCCTATCTAAGTTTAGGACTTTTTATCATCTCTTCATTCGGTAGGTGATTAATTTTTAACTGTAGAAACTCATGAAGATTACTTACCAAGGGAAGAAAGGATCTTGAGATTGTTTATCTGGAACTAAAAAAGTATTTAAAGCTCCCTGGTTCATTCCAAATTTTGGCACAAATTTTAAAGTAACCATGGTATAATGGTTCAAATACTATGCCATTTAAACTTTCTGTGACTCAGTTTTTTTCATCTTTAAAATAAGAATCTTAGACTTATTAGCCTCTAAGTTTCTTTGCAATTCTAAATCTCTAATGTTATGACCCTCACTGGTTATCTTATCACTTCCCTTTGTTTTACAGAGTAGGAAACTGAGGCTAAGGAGCTAAAGTAATCTCCTCCAATTCATATAAGGTAGTAAATATCAGAAGCAAGATTTGAACCCAAATTTTTCTGATTCCGAAGTCTTTGGCAGAGGGGATGTTTACACAAAGGAAATTATATATTCTTGAATGATTGAAGTAATGATGATGAGAATAAAAGTAATACCTTGAATATCCTTAGAAGTTCTCCAAAAATGCTTCATTATCCTCTTTAAACATTCAGTCAATTTTAATTTAATACCTACTATATTCTCTACTTTGTGCTAAATGTTCTGAGGAGATACAGAAAAAAAAATAAGGCAATCTAATCTGTCTTCAAGTAAAATCTAACCATCCATATCTAACCAAGATCTAATCAACTATAGCCAATATTTAATTGAATGTTAAGTTTAAATTGCTATTTAGTAAAGGAAAACAAGATTAATATGTTTTAGGAAGACACCATGAAGAAAATAAGAAATGAGTTAGGCCTTGAAGATAGAGAAGACTGTGCAAATAAAGTAGAGGTGGAAGAATATTTTAGACAAAGAGGAAAAAATTTATCTAGTGATAGTGAAGATAGCCTAAGTAGGGTGGAAGATATGAATTGGGGATTTGTGAAGACCTTAATTGGATTAGGATAATGAAAACAAAGATGTTCTAGGAAGATTTCCAACCAAGAAGGCTGCCTGAAATGGAAGCAGACTATCTAGCACCCAATTTCTGATTCCAGAAAAATCCTAAGGTACATACCAGTCCAAATACAGATTTTTTAAAAAATCCAAACTATAGTGGGGATTTCTGTCATCTCCAGACAATACAAAAATTAGCCAGAATCCATAGGGCAATAGCAAGAAAAGTCACTACTAAACCAGCTTCCATAAATGTATATAGTCCACAAGATCCTGTGTCTGGAGAGAGCAAAAAGACAAGACTAACCTGAGAAAGTTCCTGGCTGAGGTCCTTAGATGTCTCAAACAGTAGCATTGGATAGTGATGAGTGTTGCATGACAGCCCTAGGCTTAGATAAGGACAGCCAAGGCCTAGGGTATCTGAGGTCCCTAATACTCTTCTTAGATGTTGAAGAGGACCTTAAATATCTAGCACTCTGTGCCTCAAAGATCTGGGGGAGAAGGGAACCCCAGGAACTGATGGTATGTGTAGGACCCCAAGCAACTCAGGAAGATGACCATCCACCCAAGAGCACACCATGGGGCAGAACCAGTCTTGGCACAAAGCTCTAAATGAGGAACTAAAGCTTGAGTGATGAGTAAATCAAGGAAAACACCAATCAATATAAACATAATTACCCAACATATGGAGTAACTGTAACAACTGCAATTAGACTCAAAGGCAAGACTGTGGTGGAGCCAGCTCAAACTGTTTTGCAAAAGCAGATTGTTAAATGTTCAATGTTAGAATTTACACTTTAGAAATTGGCAAATGTCACATGTATCAGTTTAATTTATTTTTGTTGACTATCTAGACTTAAGGAAGAGATGGAGAAAATCTTAATACAATGCATAGTAAAGTTTAAAATGTGTTATATGAACATTGGAGGTAGAGGATGAAGAGCTGGTTAAATATTTACTAGAACACTCCTTTGAGGTAAAGTCGCATTTATCACAAGGCTAGAAGAAATGAAAAGATTTTTTAAAAATTAAATAGAACTTCTGAAGGAAAGAAGTGGAAAACAAACAAATAGCTTAAAAAATTGGTAAATCTCATCCAAGAAGTAGAATCCTTGAAATTTAGAATAGACCAAATAAATGATTCTTTGGAATAGCAAGAAATACTTACAATGAATTCAAAAACTAAAATAATAAAAGAAAATGTAAACTATCTTATATCAAAAACAGCAGACCCAGAACACATGTTTAGGAGACATAATTTTAAAATTATTGGACTCCATGAAATTCAATTTTTAAAGACAGTAAAATTAGTAAATCAGAAATGAAAACTGTCTAAATCTATTGGAAGAAGACAAAATGAAGAGGACATGGTCAAAATTCAAAGCTCTCCTACCCAAGGAAAATATTGTAAATATCTAGAAGGAAGCAGTTTGAATACCAATGAACTAGTCAGTTATCATTATTGTCAGTGGACTCTTATCAACAAAGCCCATGAGACTGAAATCTTACAATGCTGAAATAACCTTATCCATGTGGAAACTGATGAATGTGCAATTAACCATGATGGTAAAGGTTGAATATCCAACCAGAAAGATGGATTGGGTCTTACTTTGATGAATGGCTCAACAGAGGGAACCTTGTCTTTCAAATTTAATTTGCAGCACCTGCTTTCATAAGTATTGCTCTATTGCAACCCATGTCTTTTTTCAATCTCTTCTTCTTATGTAATCCAACTGATCTTTTGTTTGATTAATTGTCTGGGGATTGTTGTTATCTTCTAAATACTGTATCATCTTGGCATATACTGGAAAAATTCCAGCAGAAGGCTCTTGGATATTACATTTATGCTAGAATTTTTTAAATATATTGATCAGATTTGCTGATTTTTCCCTATCTCTTTTTCTTTTAAATAGCTTTTTCTAATTAAGAATATTTAGGAAAGAGGAGATAAGGGATACAAGAGAATATTTGTATACAACAAAATAGCCATAAGAATTTATTTTTAAAGGATTTTTGTTTTAAAAATATCAAAAATTATGGATTAAAATTTATTTTTTTTTTTAAAAAAGGAAAGAAAATCCTTGGATAGGAATGCTTAGTTGCTGAATATCCAGCCTGGCTTACAGTATATAACAGATGGAGAATCTAAAGGAATAGATGTTCTAAATTTGCACATGTACTGTGATGATCAATTAAGAAAAAGTACTTAACAAATATAAAGATTCCATTTGTGTTAAATACTAAATAATACTACAGCTAAACATGGAAACAACTAATTCCTTTGGTTTCTCCAATTTCTAAGGGTCTGCAGGTGGTGGGTGAATCATTCCAATCAGATTCCATCTCACCCAAGACTACCATTCCTGGCTGTCATCGGGGAAACTCCTTTGATGGAAGTGTGTCCTCACAAGCATCCCTAGACAGAGGCCCTGCCCATTCTAGGTAAGGAATGTTGATGCTAAAAACCATACAGACATGTATATATGGGTTTATATCTGTATGTGTGTGCACATATATGTATGCACATGTTGCACACATGTATGTGAAAATGTGTAATGGTATGTCACACACAATATGAATGAATAGATGGTATATATGCATGTATAATGTATATCTATATATAACATAAACATTGAATGCTTAGATATTTATGTGTGTTTTTTGTCTCAACTTATAAAAAATTGCTGCTTTTTTTTTTCTTTCCTAGTAAAAGTAAAATCAGTAAATACATATGAATTAGCTGACTAAAAAGGGTAATTCCTTCAAATTTTCAAAAAAACTGCTCCTTAGATTCCATATAACAAAACCTCATTTATTTGGGTGAATTGGGGAAAATGTCTGATTTAGTGTAAAGTTCCACTTGGAAAATATTCTTTAAAAAATACAGTTCTATTATTTTCAGTTAAATAGAAAGACTTCACATGAGGCTTAAAAAAGCTTGCCTAGGGTGATAGCTAAAAATGAGTTTATTATACCAATTATACATAAATAGGTACTTTAAAACTGCTTGAGACTATTCTTTTATAGGAGGTAAATATTTTCTCTATAATCTTGTTCATGAAATTAATTTGCTTAGCTAAGACATTCATTTTTTTTTCAATGAACATTTATCAAGCACCTGTCAGAATTAGTAGGTTTGGGAATTAGTATTATTTTATGGTTCAATTAATTCAACTTTTATTAATCACTCTTTATGTGCAGAGCCCTTTGCTAGTTTTGGTAAAACAAAGAAGAAAAATGAAAGTCTTACTCTCAACTAAATTATAGTCTTTGGCATGTAGGCAAATGATAATACATTTGAATAGTAGATATCAGAGACATGCTATTGTACCTCAGTGAATCCATTTATCCTATATTTCAAACAAAAAGTAAGCAAAGAACTTCTAATACTTAATGGATTTGTTCTATTCTATTCTGCCTCACTTAAATAAAATACACTCGAAAATCAAGACATCATCCTCATGATACTATTGATCTTCAAGAATGAAAGATGTACATCATTCCAGTAATGTGTATACAATAATTTGAATCATTTAGTAAAGATTACCATGTCCCCAGTGCAATGATGATTAATAATTTTTAAAGTTATTTTATGTTCCATCTATCTTTTCAGTATCTTCTATGTATATTGTGGTTTAAATGTTTTCTTTACCATGACAATACCCTATTTGAGGGAAGAAGCTGTTTTTGCTTTTCTTTTTATCCCTAGTGATTGGCATGTAGAAAGAGATTAATACGTATTTGATGATTGCAAATAACTGCATGACAAAATGATAATAATAATAATAATAATAAGTTAACATGTATATAGCACTTACTATGTGCCAAGTATTGTACTAAGCACTTTACAATGTTATCTCAGTTGATCCTCATGGCACTCCTGGGAAGTAGGTCCTATTATTATCCATTTTACAAATGAGGAAACTGAGACAAATAAATGTTAAGTAACTTATCAAAGTTTCTATAGCTAATAAGAATCTAAGTGAGGCCAGATTTGAACTTAGATCATTTGATCTTTACAACAACTTTATTATTAGCACCCATTTTATAAATGAGGGAATTAAAGTAAATAAAGGTTGTGTTGGCACTTAAATTTAAACTCAGATCTTCTTAACACCAGGCTCTGCACTGTAAGTGTATACAAAAGACTAGCTACCTGTTAAACAGTTCATCTAACAATGAGCAATTTGGAATCACTGAAAGTATTACATAGTTTGCTCAAAGTGGTAACAGGATCCCAGGCATAGAAAATGGAATCTAGAACTGGAAAGAACCTCAGGGGCTGCTTCATTCAAATTGTACCTGAGCAAGAATCTCTACTATAACATACCCTGTCAATTGTTGAGGACTTCCAGTGAGGAGAGAAAACACTATCTCATTTTTAGAAAGCCCAGATTATTAAAAGGTTTTTTTCTAACATCAAATCTAAAATCTTGCACAGTGGATAGAGCACCAACCCTGAATTCAGGAGGACCCAAGTTCAAATCTGGTCTCAGACACATAACACTTCCTAGCTGTGTGACCCTGGGCAAGTCACTTAACCCCAGCCTCGGGGTGGGAGGGGGAGAGGGAACTAAAATCTTTTTGTCATGCCATCCATCTTATATAGCTATTTTTTTCCCCTTTGAGGCCACACAAAATAATTTACTTTTCCATATGATAACCATTCAAATAATTGAAGGCAAACTATTAGACTTCCCATCAAAAAAATCTCTTTAATTAAAACAATTCCAAATATTTCAATCAGTTCTAATTTGTATTATCTCAATAACCATGATACTTTCCCCATTGTTACCTTTTAATGAACCACTTCAACTTCATTGTCCTTTTCTCTTAACTTCTTTGCCCATTGTTTTATCATCAATCTTACCTTCCCATGTTTTAGTCCTGGATTACTCTCCTCCATCCACTGTCATTGCTTCTACTCATGCTGTAGACTGATGCTGGAAAAAATTCACAAAATCATGCTGAATGTATCTACTACAGATTCATATTATAGATTCTCAACTATGTCCTCAAGGCAATCCATTTGCAGCTTTCTAATTATCCCACTCAAGACAGCAACTTTTCCAAACATTTTCATCTCTCCTCAAGCCTCCCAGCTAAGGACCTTGCCTCATATTTCACTGAAAAAAAAAATGATATTACCAAGAATTCTCTCTTCTCCCTCCTGATCATTTCATATCATCCATATGCCTTCTGTCTCTTTCCACCTTTCACCTTTTTCCTAGCTAACACTAACTCCTCTATATGCATAAATGATCCCATTCCATATCATTTCCCATAGCAGATTGCCACCTTTCTCACTTATCTTTACTATGTCTGTCTACTCCACTATCTTCAAACATGTCCATGCTTCCTCCAACTTCAATAAAAACCTCTCTTTATCCACTCGTCTCCACTAGTGGAATTACTATCTCATCTCTGCTTGCTTTGTGATCTTTTAAAATATGTCTTTAGGATATAGATCTAGTAACAGTATTATAGATCTAGTAATGGTATTGATGACTCAAAGGATAGGCACAGTTTAATAGACTTTTGGGCATAGTTCCAAATTGCTCTTCAGAATGGTTTGACCAGTTCACAACTTCACCAACAATACATTAATATATCTACTTTCCATAAGTTCTCCAGCATTTATCACTTTATTTTACTATCATGTTAGCTGATCTGATAGGTGTGGTAGTATTTCAGAGTTGTTTAAATTTAAAATTCTCTAATCAATAGTATTTTACAACATTTTAATGTGATTATTGATAACTTTGATTTCTCCTATTAATGGATTTTGACCATTTATCAATTAAGAATCATTTCTATTTTTTTATAATTTTGATTCAATTCTTTTTATGTTTAATAAATGAGAACTTTTCCAGAGAAATAAATGATAACTTTTCCAGAGAAATTTGTTATAAAAAAATCTCCTCTTCCAGTTTCCTGCTTTCCTTCTAATTTGGGCTACATTTGGTTTTGTTTGTACACTTTTTTTTTTAAATTCCATGTAATCAAAATTACCCATTTTGCATCTTATAATCCTTTCTATCCCTTGTTTGGTCATGAACTCTTTCAAGTTATTGAGGTCATTTGCTTGTATGTAGAGATTGCCTACACTATCCTATTAATCAATCCTTCTATTCCTTAATTAGTTGCAGATTGTTTTGATGATTACTACTTGTAGTATAATTTGAGGTGGTTAGGCCAATTGCCTTTACTTTTTTTTTTTCATTGATTCCCCTTAGTATTGTTGACTTTTTGTTTTTCCAGATGAATTTTATTATTTTCTTCCCAACTCTATAAAATAATTCTTTGAGAGTGTGTTTGGTTTGGCATTGAATAAATAAATTTATTATATAGGCTTGACCCATCCATGAGCAAATGATATTTCTCCAGTTGTTTATATCTGTCTTTATTCATGTGAAAAACTGTTTTATAATTGCACTTATATAGTTCCTGGGTTTGCTTAGCAGGTAGTCTTTCAAGTATCTCATATTGTCTGCAGATATTTTAAGTGGAATTTCTCTTTCTATCTCTTCTTGCTGGGTTTTATTTGGTAATATGTAGACATGCTGATTTGTGTGGTTTTATTCTATATTCTATAATTTTGCTAAAGTTGCTAATTATTTTGAACAGTTTTTAGTTAACTCATAAGTTTCTTTAAGTATGTCATCATATCATCTACAAAGAGTGAAAGTTCTGTTTTCTCATTGCCTATAAGAAATTCTTCCAATTTTTTTTCTTGTTTTATTGTCTTATTTCTAGTACAATATTGAATAATAATGGTGATAAAGAAAGTCTGTGGTAATGGTGTTAATAGACATTCTTGCTTTGGACCTAATCTTGTTGGAAATGCTTCTAGTTTATGCTTAGTATAACTAGCTTGCTCTTGGCTTTAGAGAGATTCTACTTATCATTTTAAGAAATCTCCATTTATTCTCATACTTTCTAATATTTCCAATAGGGATGGATATGAAATTTTGTCAAAGAAATTCTACATTTATTGATATGCTCATATTTTTATTGTTGTTGTTTATGTCATTGCTGTGGTCAATTATGCTAATCGTTTTCTTAAAATTGAACCAACCATACTTTCCTGATTGTTCCTCACTTGTACATAAAGTATGATTTTGTGATAGATTGTGGTAATCTCCTTTCTGGTCTTTTATTTAAATTTTTTCATCAATATCCATTAGGGAGCTTGACCTATATTATTCTTTCTTTGTTTTTGCTCTCTTTGGCTTAAGTATAAAACTATATTTGTGTCACAAAAGGAATTTAGTAGAACTTCTTTACCTTCTCAAACAGTTTGTATAATATTGGATTTAATAGTTATTTAAATGTTTGCTAGATTTCACTTGTAAATCCATCTGGTCCTGGAGTTTTTTCTCCCTTCAGCAGCTCATTTATAGTATAAATTGAATGATTTAATTTTCTAAGTCTTATTAAAATGCTTTATTTCTCTGTTAATCTGGGTAATTAGTATTTTTGTAAATATGCATTCATATCATTTAGATTATTACTTTTATTGGCATGTAGTTGGACAAAGTACCTCTGAATAATTGCTTTAATTTAATTTTCATGAGTTGTGAATTCACTCATTTCATTTTTTGAGACTGGTAACTTGTTTTTCTTTTTAAAATCATTAACCAATAGTTTATCTTTTTTTAATTTTTAAAAATAAAACCAATTGGTGATTTTGTTTACTAATTCAATGACTTTTGTTTTGTATTACTCTATTCTACTTTCAGTTACATCAATCTCTCCTTTAATTTTTTAGATTTCTAACTTAGTAACTAATTAGGAATTTTTAATTTGTTCTTTTTCTAGGTTTTTTTTTTTAGTTGTATGCTAAATTTGCTGATCTGCTCTTTCTCCCTTTTTTTGATGCGTTTAGAGATATAAATTTCTTTTTTAGTATTGTTTGACTTCATCCCATGAATTTTGGTATGCTGCCCCATTGTTACTTAAGGAAATTATCAATTTGTTTGCCACATGAATAAAGACAGATATAAACATATTGATATAAATGTAAACAACTGATATGTACAATTTGTGGTTCTTTGATCTAGTCATTTTTATCGTTAGATTATTTAATTTTTGATTACTTACAATCTATGCTTCCACAGTCCTTTATTAAATGTAATTTTTTTAAATCTAAATATGACTTTTTGTTTCAAGTGTGTCTCTTGTAAACAATATGTTATTACATTCTGGGTTATTAATCAATACATTCTGCTATTCACTTCAATTTTACATTCACAGTGATGGACTGCTGCCCATGGATTTCTGTCTGTTCTCTTCTAGTTGTCCTTAATATTTTTAGCCTGTTCTTTCCTCAAAAATCTGCTTAGTCACTTAGCCCCAATTGCCTCAGCAAAAAAAAAAAAAAATTAAAAAAATTAAAAAAAATTGTTTAGTTTTTGATCATCAATTTCCTTAATTTATCCTCTCTCTTACCATTTTCTTTCTCTTAGTCCCTGTCCCTCCCACTTTTCTGTTAGAACAAAATAAATTCTGTGCTGAAGTACTAGAGTGTGTGTGTGTATATGTCTAATTTTCTTCTTTAAGTAAATTCAAATGAGAGTGAGATTCAAGCATAGCCTGCTCCTCACTCTCACTTTCCCCTTCATTATAAAAACTTTTCTTGCATGCCTCTTTTATGTGACATAATTTTCCCATTCTTCTCTTTCTCCCCCCCCTTCATCTAATACATTCCTCTTTCTCCCTTGTCCATTCTTTTTTCTTGATATGATACTAATATAATTGACTCATACTCATGCCTTCTGCCTGTAGACTCCTAACTTCAATAATAATGACAAAGTTTTTAGTAGTTTCATGTATCATCTTTCCATAGAGGAATGTAAACTATTTAATTTTAGTAAGTCCCTTATGATTTTTCACTTATGTTTACCTTTTTATACCTTTCTCAAGTCTTCTGTTTGAATATCAAATTTCTATTCAAATCTGGTATTATCAGAATTGCTTGGAATTCCTTTATTTTATTAAATTTCCACTTTTTCCTTTGAAGAATTATATTCAGTTTTTCTGGATAGTTTATTCTTGATTATAATCCTATCTCCTTTGCCTTTTGGAATACCATATTCCAACTCCCTCACTCCTTTATATAGATGCTAAATGTTGTGTGATCCTGATTATAGTTCAATGATACTGGAATAACTTTTATGTCCATATTTTTTCTTGACCTGGGAGTTTTAAAATTTATATAATGCTATATTTACATAATATTCTTAGTTTTCATTTGGGGATATCTTTCAGAAGGTGATTGGTGGATTCTTTCCTTTTCTATTTTAGCTTCTGGATTTAAGATAAGATGACAGTTTTTCTTGATAATTTCTTGAAATGTGATATATAGGCTGTTCCTTCAATTCTGTCAGGTAGTCCAATTATTGTTAAAATGGTCTCTCCTGGATCTATTTTTCTGCTGAGGTTTTTTTTTTTTTCTTCCCCATTGAGATAATTTACATTTTCTTTTTTTCTAGACTTTTGATTTTGTCTGTTTGTCAGTATCATTGTCATTGTCATTAGTTTCCATTTAACCAACTTCAATTTTAAAGAGCTATTTTTTTCAGTGAGATTTTTTTCCCTTTTATCAATCTGTTAACTCACTTTTTCATAATTTTCTTGCATTGCTCTCATTTTCCTTAATTATTCCTTATCACCCTTATTTTATTTTAAAGTCATTTTTACTCTTTTAAAAAGTTTCTTCTTTAGTGCTGACAGGAATTCTTGTTGGACTTATGTTCAATTTGCATTTTCCTTGTAGATATTTTCAATATCATTGTCTTTTTAAAGTTTTTATCTTACTTGAGCTTCCCTGTCTCCATAAAAGCTTTTTATAACTAGGTTACTTTTTGTTGTTATTTGTTAGGGAAATGATTATTACTAAGTAATGATTAAGGAGATTCAGATTTTCCCCTTTTTATTTTACATGAAATTCAAAACCTCGGTCTTTGAAGACTGAGCTAACTTTATCCTCTATCCAGACTTCACCCAGGTGGGATGGCCATTTGGGTTGGGTAGTGATAAATTTTTAAATAGATTGCCCAATGCTTAAGGAGAGGGGGAAGGTAAGAAGCAAATGACAGAATCAAATTTTAGTTCCAGCAAATGACATAATCAAAGTTTAGGTCCAAGTCCTTGTTGTAATATTCATTCTTTCATTAGTTGTTAACCAATCAGAGTTGATTGTTATTCTTGAGAATACCCCTCTTCCCAAAGTGCATATTAGCCATAAGCCTGCCATCATGATTGTCTTTGGTCTAAGAGAAAAATGGTCTGATGATCATCCTTTTATTAAAATGCTGGCATTATTAATACAATTATTAAATTACTCAGAAATTGTATTTCTCAAACCTTTGTAATCACCACTTTTACTTATTTTTCCTTGGATTTTATGTTAGTGCTGAACTCTGTTCACCTTGAGAGGGTGGAAATGGCTTATTTAACCTTCTGTAGCTAGGTCTGGAGGTCTTAAGTTTTTGGTGTTTCCAAGGTGATGTGATCTGCTTCCTCCTTTCTAGTTCCTAGCCAAGCCCTACTTCAGTGCTCATAGGCAGACCTTTTAATCCTCTTAAGCTGTCCTGGGCTGGAAAAATGAGATACTGTGAGTTTTATTTGATTATCCTGCTTGAAATTTGATTTGAGGTATTTTTTTAAGTTCTTAAGAGGATTGGATTGGAAGAACTCAGCAGAAATGCTCAATTCCCTCTATTATCTTGGCTCCACCTCCACAAAATGTTGAATGATTGATTGATATACTGCTAACTCATTTAGCTTATGGTTTACCAGTACTCTTAAGTCTATTTCAAAGGAGGGTTTTGTTTTTTTTGTTTGTTTGTTTGTTTTGTTTTGTTTTATTTTGTTTTTGGTTAGGCAATCCCTATCAATTTTACCCTCACATATTTCCAGACTTTGTATTCACCTGAATTTCTCCCTATGGAATTTCATCCTATTTTTATAAATAGGTTCTATAATTAACAAGGTCACTTTGAATTCTATTCCTGTTTCTTAAGGTCTTTAGAACTCAGTGTCATCAAGAAACCTAATGACTTTTTTTCCATTCAAACATGTCATTGGTAAAGAATGCTTTATGTATATAAAAAATGAATATTAATATAATATATAATTTTTAAAATTCTAAGTTATAGGATACTTGCCAATTGGCTTTGATAGATAAGTTTTCTCATCAGGAGTTCCTTCTATAAATCTATACCTAATGATCATAATTTCAAGTTTTACTTTTACATTAAAAATAAAGCAAAATAGCATTCTATCTAATATGCACTGTTAAATTAGATCCTGTCTTGTTTGTCCTATGCTGGAGACAAAGGTACTGTGATCATTTTACTTGTAATAGTATTTTGTACTAGTTTATCAAATCACCAGTTTATAATAGTATTAATAATTATAATTATTGAAGCAATAACAGTAATGATGATTTTTTTCCATTATTCCACAGTTTGTTGTTAAAAATAAAAGTCATCCATTTAAAAAATCTATTTATTTCTTCTTCTGACCTTAAAGAAACAAAGTAATTCATCTAATTTTATTCTCTTTTTTTCTATTGGTGATCTTATCAGTTTTCATAGGATCACTTTTCATCTCTATACAGATGACTCCAGATCTACAAATCCAGTTCTCATCTACCCTCATCTCTTTCCTAAGCTCTAGTTTTACATCAGCAACTGTCTGCTAGACATTCCTGTTTGTATGTCTCATAGACATCTCAAATTCAATACATCCAAGCCAAGATTCATTATCTTTTCCACTAAATCTTGTTTTTCTTTAACTTCTATACATCTGATGTTCTGCTGGGCACATGACAATATTTTTATTATGTTTTTCTTTTTCTGTCCTTTTTGTATTTGGCTTTTTTCTTACTTTTTATTTAGTTATATATGTATGTATATATATATATATATTTTTGTGTATGCATATATATATATATATATATATTTTTTTTTTTTTTAAATAGTGTGTGGATAGGATAAAGGGAGGCAGATTGTACATATAGGCTACTACCATCATCCAGGGAAGAAATAAGGAGGTTCTGAACTAAAGTGGGGCCTATATTAATGGAAATTAATTATAAATGACATATGAAGATTATATCTGCATACAGAGAAAGAGCTGATAAATAGAATTATCTATAGAATAGATGTGTGTGTGTGTGTGTGTGTGTCTGTGTAGAGGTGTATGGTATTTCTAATGTTAGCCATCTCTAGGGTGAGACAGAGGAAAGAAAAAGGAGTAAAAAATGTATATGATAACTTTATTATATATTTAAAGGAAGTAGTGAGTTATACAAATTTGCAGTGTCATGTTCAATCATCTTTTTACTATACTATGCCACAGAAATGATTTTTTTATTCCATTAATTAAATAAATAATTTCCAAAAAATCTTGTGAAAGTAGAATTGAAAAGAATTAGCAAATGAATGGATATGATAGTGAGGAGTCTGAGGGAGGCATAGAGAAAACTCTAAAGCTAAAACTTTGGTAACTGGAAATCTAGTACTTAATATATGTATGGATATATTTATGTATGTGTGTATAAATATATACATGTATATTTATACACACATATACATATATCTATATATACACATACATAAACCTCCAGGCATAACTAGACAGGCTTTTAAAACAATATTGATATTGTTGGCATATATTATAAATTTCTCTTTTAATTGAATCTTTTAACTTTGAGATCAATAATTACTAGCTCTAATTTTTTCTAATAAATTCTACTCCTGATCCTTATTAGTGTGTTTGCATATATCTCTTATTTCCTATCTCTGCAAACTCTTGTTTTTAGTTCTATTCATTAATTTGACCTGCTATTACTTAACCTCCCCCCATGTATCCATCCCTATCTTATCCCCTCACACTTTCCCTTCCTCTTTATTCCATTCCCATGCATTTACAAATCTTATTTCACTCCCATAAAAATACCCTTCTATTCCCCACCTTATCTTATGCTACCTATTTTTCTGGGCAGGTAACCATTTAACCTTACTCTTTGGGTAGGAGAGGCTTCTTTTACCTTCAATGTCTTCTCAAGATGAATGTTGGTTTTTCCTATTCCATAGTAAGTTTCTATGACTGGTCATATAAACTTTTTCTCTTTTGTCTGCTCATTTTAAGGAGAATTTATTAGTGTAACCATTACTAATCCTGGGGAGTGAGAGGGTGGCAAGGAGATGATGACTCTGGGTTCCCTTCAGTTCTCCTCTCTGGCCTGGAATCCCAAACCAAGATCTCCACCCTCCTGAAAGTGCCTGCAACTAGCAGCATTCATGCCCTACTGTTTGTACCTTCACTAGGTGTACTGGTTCATTTTTTGCCCAGTGTCACTCCTCAGCAGCACATGTATAACTGATATTCTTTATCAGCTAAAGACATCTGGAGAGCTCTCTACCATCTTCTCAAATCCTCCCTCCACTAAAAAAAAAAATTGATCTTAAAGTTCATTTCTGACAATATAACTCTTCTGTTTAAGAAGCTTTAGCTGCTCCCTAATGATATAGAAAAAAATGCAAATTCTTGGTTATTTAGAATCCTTCACAATTCTACTGCATCTTATTTTTCCATATTCATTTTTTCTAATTCAAATCATGCATTCTACCTTCCAACTAATCTAGCCTTTTTTTTCTCTTTCCTTCCTACAATATTCTATGTTTCAAATTTATGCCTTTGCAGTGTCCCCCATCCCTGGAATGTTTTTCATCCTTATCTCCACTCCCTGAAGCCCCAAGCTACCCACAAAAGAGCTCAAGTACTATATGTCCTATAAGAGGCTTTCACTGATTCCTTCAGTTAGTGTTTTCTGATGCTATCCCTTTAAATTATTTTCAATTTACTTGGAATATATATTTTGTATTGACTCACCTGTTATCTGCCCCTGCTGGGAAAGTAAATAGAGTTCCAAGTCTGGAATGAGGAAGACTTGAATTCAAATCCAGCCTCAGAAACTTATTAGCTGTATGACACTAGGCAAGTCCTTTAGCTTCTGTTTGCCTCAGTTTCCTTATTTGTAAAATAGGGATAATATATCAACTACTTTCCAAGGTTGTTGTGAGAATCAAATGGGAAAATAATTATAAAGCACTTATCAGGCACATAGTAAGCATTGTATAAATGTTAGCTATTATTATTATTGAAGACAGAAACTGATTCATTTTTGTCTTTCTAGCTCTGCCAAATAATTAACCAAATAATTGTTGAATTAAGTTGAACTGGATCATGGCAAAATTTTCAAAGTCATAAAATATAAAGGCTTACATTTTTTACATGGAAAGCCCTCTTTTCCCCTTTCAGGGAAAACCCTCTCAGTAGAGGGTTAAAGTTGAAATCTGAAATAATACATATCCATCAATGCATCTATAAATATATTTATATACATATATGTATACTTTGCATTTTATTTTTAACAAAATTAAATTTGTATTTCACACAATTGCCTCTCTATAAAGAACAAAATCAGCAAAGATGTCTCTGTGAAGAAAGCTTATTTCTTGTGTTTTGGTTTTCATACGTCTCTACACACCACTGGTGAATTAGAAATGAATCAGTGGTCTGTTAGAGAAAATGAACTATGGCATCTTTCCATTAAACTTCATTAGCTTGTTGCCATAGAGCTGACAAAGCCTACGGACTTTTTGAAGGACAGGTAATATCCCTACATTGATGAAGCCCATTTATTAATCACAGGAAAGAACAGAAGTGGGCTTTAATAACTAAAGAATGAGTATGTCTTGGCAACAGAAGCTGTTTACTCCTACCAACCTAATTTAATCAAAGCATTTCCTTTAACTTAACCTTGAGTGAACTAAATGTGGCTATTCCCTGAACTCCATACTCATTTAGCTATGGTACAAGCTCTTGAATTAATAAGTTTCATTTTTACCTAGTAAAAGTATAGGTTTTACTTTCTGGTTCATTAAAAAGACCTCATGGGGTCATGACTAATTCTCACAGTTCAGGACTTACATCAATTTCCTTCTTGTTTTCAGGAAGCTAGTTTCTTTATCCCAGGGTGTGAATTTTATAATCCAACAGTCAGGCTTTGTGAATTCTATTAAGTGGGGATCTGATGACAGACAAATATAATCATTAAATTTCCTTTTTAAAAAATCTTCACTTCATCTTTTACATTTAGAAAACAGTCTTTTTTCCCTTTTTTGCTTGTAAAGTCAATTTAACCTTCTCATAAGAAAAGTGTATTTTTGACCAAAAGAAAATGTTATTAATCACACATGGTTGACTTTACTTTCTCAATTCATGTGTGGCCACCATAAGACAATATATAGGTGAAAATCTGAATTTATAAACTAAATAAAATAGAGTAATCACTATATAAGAAAAGGATATATTCTCTTTATGAAAGTAATTTATACTGTAACAGCCTCCTTTGTTGCATCATGAAGTTCCTTTCAGCTGTATATCACTGGTAGATTTCAAATATTCATTAATTGGACAAAATTGACATATTTAGTTTTCCAATAAGACATATTGCTTTTGTATTTTTAATAATATTTTATTATTTTCAAAATACATGCAAAGATAGTTTTCAACATTCACCCTTGCAAAATCTTGCATTCAGATTTTTCTCCCTGCCTTCTCCCTATTCTCCTCTCCTAGACAGCAACTAATCCAATACAGATTAAACATATGCAATTCTTCTGAACATATTTTATATTTATTATCCTGCGCAAATCCGATCCAAAGGGGAAAAAATGAGAAAGAAAATAAAGCAAGCAAACAACAACAATAAAGGTGAAAATATTATGCTGTGATTCATATTCAGTCCCCCACAGTTTCTCTCTGAATGCAGATGGCTCTCTCCATCACAAGTTTATTGGAATTAGCCTGAATCACCTCATTGTTGAAAAGAGCCAAGTCCATCACAGTTGATCATCACATAATCTTGTTGTTGTTATGTACAATGTTCTTTTGGTTCTACTCACTTCATTTTAATCTCAGTTCATGTTAGTCTCCCCAGGCCTTTCTGAAATCATCCTGATGGTTATTTCTTTTGTAACATTAATATTCTATTACATTCATATACCATGACTTATTCAGCCATTCCACTCAGTTTCTAGTTCCTTGCTACCACAAGAAGAGCTGCTTACAGACATTTTTGCACTTGTTGGTCCTTTTCCCTTTTTTATGATCTCTTTGGAATATAGACCCAATAGAGACAATGCTGGATCAAAGTTTGATACACAATTTGATAGTACTTTGGGCCTAGTTCCAAATTGCTCTCCAGAATGGTTGGATCAATTCACAATTCTATAAACAATGTATTAGTAAGACATATGTTTCTTAAAATAAAAGACAATGGTTTTAGAACTTCAAAAGATAGCTAGTTTTTACAGGATTACTTGTTCTTTTTCTCTTTCTTATATGTTCTTTTTTGCACAAAATGACTTTCAGTGTTGGAGGGGAAATATATTTAAAAATAAAGATGATGCAAAATCAAAATATGGCAATTTCTATTTTTTTTAAGTAAAAGGACACTTTTCCCAAATACCTAAAATATTTTTTTCTTTTTCTATATCTACATGAACATCAAGCAGTGACCACATTTTTACTGGATTTAGCAGTTGATAACGATTTGCTTTGACATCATATTTACAATCAGTTCTAGTATGTGGCTAAACTAAATAAGTTAGTGGTCAAAGAATTAAGGTAGTTCTTCAGAGACAAATAGTCATTATTTTGACCCACTGGAATAATAAAATTTAGAGTGCTGGGCCTGAAATCAGAAAAGCTCATCTTCCTGAGTTCCAATTTCACCTCAGATATATACTAGTTGTGTGTCCCTGGGCAAGTCACTAACCCTATTTGCTTCCATTTCTTCATCTATAAAATGAATTGAAGAAGGATAGTGCAAACTACTTCAGTATCTTTGCCCAGAAAACTCCAAATAAGCACAAAGAGTTGTACTACAATTGAAAAATGACTGAAAAAAAAACTACAAAATAATAATTGTCCTCCACAATCTTACTCCTAAGAATTATCTGAATATTATTAGAATTATATACACTTCACTAACAATGCATTACTTATTTAACACATGGCAAAAAAAAATCTAGTTGTAGTAGAAACAAAAAATTGGGATGATAATGAGAGATATTGGACGGATATATTCAACTGGGCATCCATGTGGTACTATGCCAGTCCTGAAATCAGAAAGACAATCAGGAATCAGTCTAGGGATTCAGAAATAGTTACTAGATCCCTCAAAATAAATAACTTACTACAGGGAAGTATTTTGAATGTTAGAATAATTATATGAGATGTTTAATAATATAAATAACCAATTGCAAAGGGGGATAGATATAAACAATTCTCATGAAATGTTTTCAATCTTCTTAAATATTTCTCTGCTATTTGATCTAGATATGTTCTTGGCCCCTATCTCTCCTACCTTGTATGATACTTTATACATGTGATTTCCTTCCAAGTAAAATCTAAATTCCCTGAGGGCAGAGACTGTGGACTTTGGTCTTTGTATTTTGTCTTTGTTTTGTTTAGGTGAAGACCTAGGATATTGTTTGACAGGCACTTAACAAAAAAAATGTTCATTTATTTGAATTAATAATAGATACAAAAATCATAGCAAACTTATTTGAATGACAAATTCAAGATATTTTTGGTAAAAAAAAAAATAGGTTTTATAGTACCTTAAAATAATTCAAGACATGTGACTCAATCCAAAAAACTTATATTAGTACATGTTACCAATCTGCCTTCAATTTTACTGTTCTTTTTTGCCAAAAAGCTAAAAATCATAGTTACGTTTTACTGGTACTTATGTTCTTAAGAGCTAGAAGGAAGAGGTAATCAACCTCTGGATGTGAAGTCACCAAAACCTCAGTTCAAATACTGCCTGATAAATGTAACAATTGTGGGATTCAGACTTAATTTTTAATTTAGCTTTAGTTTTCTCTTCTCTGTAAAATAGAAATAATAATAGTATCTTGTAAAATCAAATATTTGTAAATCTTAAAGTACTATATAAATATAAATTGTTGTTATTAGTTATTACTATTATTATTCCTAGATAAGTATGATAGGCAATTCCATTTAAACCTGATTTTTCAATATCTTTATTTCTGTCAATGGCCCTACTATCCACACTATTACCCAGGTTCATACTCTCAAAATCATCTTTCCCTTCATCGGTTGTCAACTTCAGTTGAATATTATTGTTGTTATTGTTGTTCAATAATTTAAGTTGTATCTGACTCTTCATGACCACATATGGGGTTTTCTTGGCAAGATACTGAAGTAGTTTGTTATTTCCTTCTCCAATTCATTTTATTGAAGGAAACTGAGGCAAACCGAGTAATGTAACTTGCCCAAGGTCACACTATTAGGCAATATTTAAAGTTAGATTTAAACTCAGGAAAAGTAGTCTTCCAGGTTCCTAGCCTAGCACTCTATCCACTACATCACCTGGTTGCCCAGTTGAATGTACCTCTCCAACATTTCTCATTATTCCATCCTAATTTTTTGTTTCTACTACAACCAGATTTTTATTTTTAAATGTTTCTCACTTCTTGTTATGGTAACCTCCTAACTAATTTTATACTGCTTCTTCATTCTATCATTCATAGCACTGTCAATGCAATGTTCCTAATACACCAATTAACCCATTTCACTGGTCTTCTCTAAAATCTTTAGTGACTGTCTATTGCAAATCTGATATTCAAAGCTATCTCCAATCTGTCTTCAACTTACTTTTCCAGCTTTGCTTGTTATTGTTCTGTATTTGTTCAATATTGCATCTAAACTACCTAACTTTATGTATTTTTTATCCTGTTTGCTCATGTTTCCATATCTTTATTATTGTCATCTCCCTTGACTATGATGGATTTCTCCATTTAAATTTTCTCATTAAGAAGTTTCTGTTGTTGAAATAATAATAGCAGGCACTTACACAGATTTATGTGTCAAACATACTTATTACATTTGATTGTCATTTTTCTTCATTTGATTGTATCTATTGTATTAAAATAACTAGAAAAAAGGTTTCTGGTTCATTAAGGT